>NW_026855247.1:0-76042 GCF_026571515.1 Ruditapes philippinarum
ATTTGACATCATATATTGAGATAATTTGACTTTAAAGTTTGAGATAACTTGACATCATATATTGAGATAACTTCATATCAATATATTGGTATAATCTAACTTCATATTTTTAGATAATCTGACACCATGTATTGAATTAACTCAACATTATATATTGAGATAATTTGACTTCATATTCAGAGATAACTTGATATCATATATTGAGATAACTTGACATCATGTAATGAGATAACTTGACATCATGTAATGAGATAACTTGACATCATATATTGAGATAACTTGACATCATATATTGAGATAACTTAACATCATATTTTGAGATAACTTGACATCATGTAATGAGATAACTTGACATCATGTAATGAGATAACTTGACATCATATAATGAGATAACTTGACATCATATATTGAGATAACTTAACATCATATTTTGAGATAACTTGACATCATATATTGAGATAATTTTACTTCATATAATATTGAGATAACTTAACTTCATAATTATTAAGATGATTTGACTTAGTTAACTTGAGTAAGATAATCTCAGTATAAAGGATACAAGTATCTACATACAACCTGCAGAAAATAAGCAGTATATTTACCACATTTTAGAGGTCACTAGCGAACTGGAAATATATTCAACCACTGGGATCATATAAAGTAACATGATAGGTCTTAGATTTATATCTTCTGTCACAAGGTAATGAAAGGGCAAATACCAAGTCCCTATAGAACATCTAACCTTAAAGTTTTGCGAATAAATAACTAAAACTAATGTTTTGGCAACTTGCTGACAGTATCAGCAAGATTTTGAGAAAGTTTGTGTCAAACTTGAAGGAAACAATAGCTCTGTACTGACAGAAATCTCTTGAGATTCTCTCTTCTTTAATAATGAAGCACAGCAAGATGGGAAATCACTTAAATTCTCCCCACTTGTAAATCAGCAAAAAATATCTTACTCATGTCAACAGGTACAATAATTCATGTTTTACCACAAAAGAACTAAGAATGCAACACACAGTGATACTCTTCTGGGAAATAAAGATCTTGATAGAAACAAGTAAAATGAGATCTTAGTAGCAGCACATAGTTAAGTACAGCCAATCTCCCCTGTATTTGCCCATACTTCTGCTGAACTTCTTAAACAGTCTTCTGCACCTTCAAATTTTAGAGTTGTTTCCTACCAGTCCTGGAGATATCATGACGAGAAATTGCTCAGCCAACTTAGTCAGACTGCATTGATATGTGCAGGCTAACCTGGCTTTATAATACTCATGTGGCAAAGGCTAATCAAGTGGCAAGGACTAATCAAGTCGCAAAGGCTAATAATGTGGCAAAGGCTAATCATGTGGCAAGAGCGAATCAAGTGGCAAGAGCTTATCAAGTGATAAAGGCTTATTATGTGGCAAAGGCTAATCGCTTTCAGTTAAAAAAAATAAATTATTTTATCATTATGATTATAAATCAACTATTTTTACTCTTTTTTTTTATCAAACTGGACCTCTATTGTCACTTTTTTGACACTGCAGAATCACTCGAATTCATGCAATGTAACCTCAAATTTTGCAGTTTAGTGAGCTATCATACTGTATGTTGCTTAATTTTATAAAAAATTTTTTACCTTTCTGACATATACACCATAAAGTTAAATTGTTCAAACATCACTGTTTTCACACTTTGCTAGATTATTTAATGTGTTTCTTGTTTTTATTGTCATAAATAACATTATACAACCTTGATCAAAACATAATCAAGAGCATGTGAGAACACAATAACACCTCAACAGATGGTCACAGTAAAGTACTTTATGGCATGGTTTTCTTAGAGCCAGCAATTTTCTACCACTGATTTATGACCAGCATAATTAATCTTAATGTGATCTTGTTTGTTACAAAATTTATTTATTACCTGCTCTTGTTATTACCAGCAATCAATGGTTCTAGTGTTGGCACAATTTCTCCCAGATTACCATCTCATTGCCTACAGTAAAACTTCTCATTGCCTACAGTAAAACTTCTCATTGCCTACAGTAAAACTTGACTATAGTTATACACACACATTTTACAACGGAAATTTTATTCAGTGAATCTTATGCATATAGTCAGCTCATCATCATCACAATAAAACTTGAGTAAAAATAAGAATCCCTAAAGCACTCCCAAAACGGTAAAATTGAAAATGTTGCAGGCTCTGACTGATTGAGTCTAGCTAGCTAGCTGTTTCATGGACGGTACTGTAAAGTGCAAGCAACCGTCCATGCCGAATAGCATTGGCTTAAGCAGAAATCAACATTTAAAATGAAATGGTAAAATTTTCAATCCAAAAACAGCCACAGATGTGTAAGATTTGCTTATGCCACAAGTATTATAGCCAGATCAGAAAAATATACATCTGTGCATAACATACTCAATCTATTCATACAAATTCAGCAAAGTAAGAAATAGACGCACACAAATACATTTGACAATGCATTTGACAAAACAGTGAAAAGGCTTTTAAACAGCTACTTTGAAGGCTCAACAACAGTTCATGTGTGGGTGCATATTAAATTATCAGAGTTAAATGAATAATGGTCTTAATACATGCACAGGAAATGCTTTTGTACAAGTACATTTTTATTCATTAATGGATTTAATTAAGCAATCAGGATAAGATAATCTTGATATTGCTTACTTTTGTATTTTTCCCAATTTTGAAATCTGTGCTTTTCATGCTAATTTTGTTTTAAATTAAGAGATTCATATTAATGCATATAAGCTTAAATTGTACCTAATTTTGCTATTTATTTAATTTTCTATGGTAGACAAGGCAATTCATGAAATTTTGACAATTTAATACTTTCAACAAATAACATTCTCTCCGCTGTTTAGTTCATGTAACAGAAAATGGTAAAGACCATTATAATAATGCTTACGAAAATTTTGCAAAGTAAAAAAAATTAAACAAAAACACCAATATAAATATTAACAATAAATTTCCCATACGATAACGCTTACAAAAAACCATCTCCCTGGAATTATTAACTTCAAAACCAGGAAGCAATGTTTTATTATTGATCCCCAGGGTATTTAATGGTATGAACAAAGTGCAATTTAACATTAGTTAAACAGGTGAATATCTGTGGAAACACACACTGAGGTATGCTTATCTTTATTACATATACCTATATTGCCTCTCAACACTGATGGATTCCTTTGTAATTTTTTTTATGTTTCCCTGATCAAACAAGTTTCTCTTTAACCATTTTATTATATATCTGCCAACATAGGTATGAACAGTTTTATACCTAACAACGTTTTAATAGATAGTGAGCGTCTTATGATTTATACAGAATATATTGTAAATTATTTAGTCAATATATTCAATGACATCAATTATTTAGTTTATGTTCTTATAATCTTCAGATATCATATCGTATTCATGTTAAAGGTAATTTAATGAGACCTTTATATACTAAGCATGAACCTGATTGGCTGATACAATTTTGAAACTGGCTAAGATGCCTTAAAATAAGATGCTTCATGAAAGGAATGAATCTACTTTTGAACCAATAAAGATTTGTGAAAATTTAGTTCAAATCAAACAAAGCCTGACAGCAGGACTGCATGACAAACAACAGCAAATCTATATAAGCAGTGGTGGCATAATTTAAAAAGAAAACCAAATAATTGCTATCTTGCAAAGACGCACGCAAGCACAAACAGACGGAAGATGAAAAATTTCATAGGAAGCCAAACAAACTCATCAACCAATAAGCTTACAATATGAAATTATCTCCTTTTGATTACCTCTGAAACTAGAAAACTCAGGCTCTTAAAGTAAAGCACTTGTTTAACCCATATGCATAGAAATGTATTTTTAAATCAAAACACTATGCTAGTAGATCAAAAAACCTCAAAGGTAAAATTGGAAACATTGTAAAGTCATAGAAAATCTGGGGTTTTTTTTAAAACGGCTTGAGTTCAACTCTCATAAAATCTTGAACATTGGCTCTTTCATCAAAGTGTTAATAATGTCAGACGAAGAGAGCTGGAAACAGCAGCTGACTTTCTGATTAGGGTGTGATGACACCGTGACATTTCTGTATGGTTTTTGTGAACTAATTATTCGTAAGAATGCCAGTTCTTACATCATAAATGTAACAAAAAAACAACACTAATTAACTCTCTTTGTTGTTTCAATTAGTGCATTGGTACTTTATTGCACTACCAATTTTGTCTGACAGATGTAAGTGGCATTGCATATGGACTGATTTAACATAATTTTACTGGTAATCACTGACACAAAGGTTACACACTTAAAGCATGCAATTTGACAACAAGTGTATCACAGCTGAGAGACTTTTTCTTAGAAAATGTGTTTGGGATAACAAATGTATACCCAATACAACACAGTGAGTTATTAACTTTGAGAGCCCAAGTGATGTGCACCTAATACAAGTCACTGATAACCATGTGCTATGTTGCTCTTTCCAAAACTTGAATTTCAATTCTTACATGACTTTCTATCTAACATAATGCATTATGTTATTACCAAGGAACATTGACAAATTGTTTGACTTCAGAGATATGATGTCAATAAACCAAACGATGTTCAGCAAATTTCATTACAGCTTAATGCAAGGCTCATGTGCATCTAAACTGGTATTGTTATGATATTATACAACTTTTTGCCAAATTATAACGCTTAAAGGCTGATTATGCACAAGACATTTATGTAACTATATACATTGAAAGCTGTTTATTTTTGGTGTGATCCTCTAAGTTATAGTTTTCTAAAAGGTTACTCACTAGCCAGTTACCTAAACCAATTTTAATGCTTCTGTTGCTTTTTGGCAATGAAAAGTTACAGTGATTTAGTATTTTGTATGAAAGTCAAAATAATATTTGATTTACATTTTGCTACTTTTATGAGAAATAATTTCACATTCAGCACTAATTTCTTAAGGTACTGAGTTATAAGCATCTAACAATTCCTCTAAAACCCTCATTTAAATGTTTTATAAAACTCATATTTTCCCTTCCTAAGTTCATGTCTCGGGAATAACATACCTTTAATAGACTTTAACAATGACAGTTCATGACAATAAGCATAACTCTTTCACCTTTTAAATTTTGTTAACTATCAAAAATATCTCTTGATAAATATATCATGTCGAAGATGATAATTTCTTCATAAAAATGTGTTTGATTTTCTTGTAATGCATTGCATATTTTACAAGACTCAATTTGAAAGACAGGTTACTTTATTGAATAAACCCTATAATACAACCTTATATCAACCAAGTATTTGTTAGGTCAACAAAACAGAACATATTCCTTCCAATTCAGTTTGAGAATATTATGATGAATGGACAGATTTCAAATTGGTAATCAATCAAACACAGAAATTGAAGAGCTCTTCAGCAATACACTTCACAAGGCTTTATACAATTTTGAGAAAATAGGCTTCTTTGAACTGGCACTTTTTTTTATCTTGTAAAGAACTAGAGTAGTCATTCCCTAAACATTACTGTAATATTTTGCTATATTATCAAATATGAAAAAGAATTCACCAAACAGTAACTGTAAGGTTTTGCTATATTATAAAGTATAAAGAAGAATTCACTGAGCATATGACGAACAAATCATACATAACAAATTATACAAGAGCCACCGCCGGGCGGGGGCAACGCTCGACTTTTTACTTTTTCTAAACGCAAACATAGAAAGGTTTGAACATTATATTGATGTTTCCTTTTTATAAATTTAGTTGGTCTGTCTTGTCACATTAGTTTTGTTTATATATTTTGTATATATATGAATAGAAACATTAAGCATATTTCTAAAAATAGCAACAGTACGCAATTTCTAAAAATAGCAACAATGACGCAATTTCTAAAAATAGCAACAATGAAGCAATTTCTAAAAATAGAAAAAATGACGCAATTTCTAAAAATAGAAAAAATGACGCAATTTCTAAAAATAGAAAAAAATGACGCAATTTCTAAAAATAGAAACAATGACGCAATTTCTAAAAATAGAAAAAAAATGACGCAATTTCTAAAAATAGAAAAAAATGACGCAATTACTAAAAATAGCAACAATGACACAATTTCTAAAAATAGAAAAAATGACGCAATTTCTAAAAATAGAAAAAAATGACGCAATTTCTAAAAATAGAAAAACATGACGCAATTTCTAAAAATAGAAAAAATGACGCAATTTCTAAAAATAGAGCAAAAATGACGCAATTTCTAAAAATAGAACAAAAATGACGCAATTTCTAAAAATAGAAACAATGACGCAATTTCTAAAAATAGAACAAAAATGACGCAATTTCTAAAAATAGAAAAAATTGACGCAAATTCTAAAAATAGCAACAATGACGCAATTTCTAAAAATAGAAAAAAATGACGCAAATTCTAAAAATAGCAACAATGATGCAATTTCTAAAAATAGAAAAAATGAAGCAATTTCTAAAAATAGAAAAACATGACGCAATTATATACATGTATATATATGTATATATATATATATATATATATATATATATATATATATATATATTTGATATATATATATTTGATATATATATATCTATATATGTATATATATATATATATATACATGCATATATTATACAAATGTGGACTTTTTAGCTGTTGAATATGATGTGATATGTACTGAAAAAATTAATATTGACCGAGGCGATAGCCGAGGTCAATATTAATTTTTCAGTACATATCACATCATATTCAACAGCTAAAAAGTACATATCTGTTTTATTATATAATTTATTAATAGCTTTTATATGGCTTATCAAATCTGCCATTGCATATGACGGAAATCATTATTTTTCAGCTTGTCTACTGTTTCAATAATTTGGCCCTTTCCATTGGCATGCTAATCCCTATTTTTCTTAAAAATGAAAAACGGTAACTAAAATAGACTAATTTGACTCTGATGTACACCCAACTCAACATTTTTTTCAGAATAATAACAACAAACTTGGCGTTACGTCATGTCAAAGTCTCGTGTCTTTTAGGGATTTCCAGAAAATCTATTTTTAGAAGAATAACCGGTGAATATACTCTGAAAATCTATTTTTAGGAAAAAAACAGTGAATATACTCTGATATTGACCTGTTATTTTTTACAAAAAGTTGCTTGTTAGCCAATCAGGGAAAGGCATTTCAAAGCTATTTATAGATTATATAATAAATATATATATTTATATATATATATACCTGCATACCATCATTGGGTTTGATAAACAACAAGGTCTGGTCCTTAAGAATGTTCTGTTATAATATGAAGTTTATCCCTTCAAAAATAGCAAAGTTACAGTCAGTTACTGCCAAAACAATGAAAATTTCAATAATTTGACCTTCAAAGGCAATGTCATTAATGAGTGAAGGTCAAGGTCTTTCGGTATATTTTTAACAGTTATCTTTGAAGATTATTATGTTCAAGTTTGAAGACAATCCATTCAAAAATAACAAAGTTACAGCCAATAATAGCCAAAAAAATGAAAATTTCAATAATTTGACCTTCAAAGTCAAGGTCATTGATGAGTGAATGTCAAGGTCTGACTGGTTATTTTTAAGGGATATCCTTGAAGAATATTATGTTCAAGTTTGAAGACAATCCATTCAAAAATAACAAAGTAACAGCCAATAACAGCATGAACAAGCAAAAATTGGACTTTTAACCTTGAAGGTCAAGGTCATTTATGGATGAAGGTCAAGGTTAATGTGGTCTACTGAAAGGTCTTGTCCCAAGGGTTGTTGTGGCCAAGTATGAAGACAATACACCAAGAAATAAAAAAGTTATGATCCAGGTACAAGTTTTCGGACGGCAACGGCAACGGAGACGGCAACGGCAACGCCGACCTGACTATAACAATACCTCTACTTTTTTTTTCAAAAAAAAAAAAAGTCGAGCTAATAAAATGGAATTGTTTTTGAAATGGACATTCATTTGGCATTTAATATACCATTAGTATACATAATATAGCATTATTAATACACATATAATTACATATGAAACAGGGGGTCAAATTGTTACAAAAATATGAGCATTTACTTAAGTGGTGAATATTAATAATGATGGGTTGGGAACAAAAATGATATGAAAAGTCATTGACCTTCACCTTGAATATGATCTAAACATTACCCTTCCACACAAGCAGATCTTTAAGAATCTTTCACCACTCAGCAATGTAGACCATTTAGTTGACAATAAGATTTTATCTTACATAATGGTACACAATAATAGAAAACTAATTTTAGAATTTGATAAAAGCTTATTTTCAGACCACCTTGCCTTTAATTAAATGCAAATTAGGTTTTTTCATCAGATATGACACAAATCAAACATAAACAACCCTTATTTAGAATGAACCCTTTTGATAAAAATAGATCAAACAGTCTATAAATGGTTTTCATTGACAAATTTGCAGGCTAGGCATATTTATTTCAAGCTCCAAAAACAATAAACTCGGGTTTCTAATTGATAATAATCATGCTATATAAGGTAATTGATATATTTCTGATTGATTGGATTTTCATGATACATGAGTCTTTAGACAGTCCAATTAATGAGCAAATAAATAGCTTGATGATCCTAATAGAAGGTAATGTATTATAGTATGTCAGGGTATATCACAAACAATACCCCACATCGAGAGACTTTAAAACAAAGGAATAAATGCACAACAGGACAACAATAACATAACTTTAATTGCCATTCACACGGTAAGTCAAAAATGTAGACATCCATTAAGAAATGGTTTGTGGAATAGGACAATTTCTATTCCATACATTTCTAATACAAAACAGTGCTGTAAAATTGTAAAGCAAATTTTTTTTTTTTTCGTTTTAGCTTATAAAGTCAATTTTAAAGATGCCTTTTTCTAAAATTTAAAGGGACACCACTGCAGAGCTTTTTTGATATGACTGGGCTGATAATAGTTTTTCGAGATTTGTGTACAAATAGATTTAGGTCTAATCCAATAACTTGTGTGCAAATTTTTAGCTCATTTCCTCATCCTGTTTTTCCAGAATAATCATTTTTATTGCGGAAAAAAGCCCTAAAATTTACGCAATGCTTTTTTCTCAAATCTGGCCAACAATCACATAATCAAAATCGATTTTTAATGTAATTCTGAATATATTTCTGTGTTATCCTTTGCAGATTTTCCCCATATAATGTGCTTCACTTCATATTTGTAAGATTTTCAAATTTTATGTTTTATGCCTTTGTGGAGTTCCTTTAAAAGCCAAATGTTACAGTAAAGGAGATTAGATGCAACTTGGCTTAATTGGTCTGTTGCAATGCAATTAGCACTCAAGATGGTTGAAGATTGGTTTTTATGGCAATCCTTGAGCTGAAGTGACCTTGCTCTCAGACAAACATTTAAGGACTTACTTTGAATGAAAATTGGTTCCTTCAATATGACCCATCCATACCCATAGACTGTGTCGCTTACATGATAAGTGGCTGTTGGATTATTGAAGATGATCTGGAACTTTTCCAGCCGCGACTCCATTACTCCCCCGCTACATGAGCTTGTCCTGCAAGTAAACAATTAATTATGTAGACCATCCAATTACTGAATAAGACCCGTTCAATAAATAATGTGATACAATCAGTTTTACTTAGACATTAAATTAGATCAAAAATATTCTGATAATACCCAATAATATAGTTATTCAATGAGGAAAACAATAATATTCCCTTATGTGTCTTTTGACTAAATTAAGGTCAGTAAATAATCTGACCAATTACCTAAGTACCAATAAATTACATGTACCCCTCCTCCACCACCCCACCCCACCCCTCTAAATTCAGATGATTCGTGAAATTAGAAATTATCCACATTCAAAACATGAAATCTTTAATACCTCAAAGCTGACATATCCATGCTATTGGTACACTATTCTAAAGAAAAAAATGGGTAAGAAAAATTAACCACTTAAAAATCTTTAGAAAAAACTTTCTTGAATTTAAAGCTTTAATAACAGATTTTTTTTAACCAATAAAACTTTACTCATTTGCATAACTGTGGTAACAACTTTGTTTATAAAATATAAAAAGTTAAAAGATTAAAAAGATTCATTATAATAAAAGCAAATATACATGTATATCAAATACAATTAAAGCAACACTTCCTCAAAAAGTTTAGTCTTCCAACTTCCAATCAACATGTTTCAGTTTTCATTAAAATAAGTTTTTATCCTTCCTGAGTGCCTGTAAACAGTGTAAACTTAACTTTGAAAATAAAGTCAAACAAGTATTTGTTGACCTTTACGACCTATCAAAGATTAATCTATAATAATTTCCTGGTAAAGGTTAGAATATAATCCACTTTGTTCAAACTCAAAGCTGTAACATATAGGTCTAACAAGGTCAGATATCTGGTGTGAACATGGCTCAGGTGGCCTTTATCTCTAACATCTGAACAATGGTCCTATTCCTACCATATGTCACAGAATTTACTGCCATACTTCACTAGCCACGAATAAACAACCTCTAAAACTTTGTCAATTCAATTCTCCTGGATACTGATAAAGAAATTTCTTGGCTGATCTGTGGAGTTAAATCAAGCTTAGATGGCATACAATAGCTAGAAAATATCCATCAGACAGTTAAAAAGGCCTACAATTTGACAGATCTCTGACCAATTCTAAGCAAAAGAAATAAATCACAGTTCCTTTGGGGATAATTGGTGTGGTTAGGTTCTGTTAGTTACATCTTTGGGCCAATTAACTTACACAAACCAGTCTAGTGATAATTGACAAACAACCAGACTAATAGAATAATTATAAGATCAATGTTTCCTCATTATAATGCCAATCACTGTCAATTATCAGTAAATTAGGTTGTAGCAAAATTATGTTTTAATTTTCATCCTGAAATTACATTGCCAGGAATATATTTCTAGAAGCTTTGTAATAAAATTGCATTATTTTATGTTGTTATTTATTTCTTTAAATTTCAAGAATGTTTCTCCCTTTGCAAATGACAAAAGAAATAAAATAATATGACACGGAGGAGTACTTTATTATAGGATAAAGTATTTGTGCAGTAAACATTATCAACTTGTCGACTGGAGATTGCAATGACCTAATAATACTTTTTTAATAATAACAGAAAGTGTAAAATGATTTTTCTTTTTCAAACTTAAAACTAGTATATAACAGCATGTGCTATGTTATAAGGCACTACATAACACTTATTGGTTACAATCATGACCGAATGTCTGACACTGCTTCCAGGTTACAAAGCACCAATATTTGTTTATTTGTTTTATTTCTGTGTTTTGTTTTTTGTTGTTGTTTTTTTTTCCAACATTTTTTTGGTCATTATTATCTCGGTGGTCGATCCACCTAACCAGCTTACCTGGATAACTTACCAGTAATTACCAAACTCTCTGCAAGTGGCCAACAACTAACGAATCAGGAGGGAGAGACAAATGACTATAAGAATCAATGTCTCGGTATCAGTCAATGTCACAGAGACATTTTAACATAAATACATGTTGAAAATTCAATTAAAATCACTTCCAATTTAGTTAATTTTACAACAAATCTAGAATGCCAATAACGTACATTGACATTATAGCACTACTTAAAGACAGAAATATGTCAGCCGTTGAAAAATCTAAACCGAAAATCTGGCCAATATTTGAGGAATGAATTGTCAGACCAATACGGACACATTGTCCAGTGTCTGCCAGGAATTCTCAATAATGTCAACACAATTGCCTTGGAAACAGACAGGGTGAGTTTTTCAGTAGTTTATAATATACCTTAAGTGACATACAGACAAATTAAATGAATATTTTGTGTGAAAATATGGACAAAGGCAAACAACACAGAAAACACAAGATTTCACCATCACACCATACTGTTGTTTGGCCTGAAGACTTTATAATCTATAAAAATATAAAACTGATATAAGAAAAAAGAAACACTTTTGTACAAAAAAACAACCATTATATACATTTCTTAAACGAAAACATTCATTGAGCTTCCTTAACTTTATCACAAGCAGAAACCTTGTTTTTTCTGAAAAAAATATTTTGTAATCAGTTTAACTTTGATAGAGACACTGCCTTAACTGGTTAAAACCATATCAGAAATTTATTTCCCAAGAAGAAAATGTAGATAACATTGTAAGAGAGTAATTTTCCATAACCGAACAACTTAAATCTATTTTAACTGTTGCTGAGCATGCTTAAAATACTAAAAACAAGAGCTGTCACAGGAGACAGCGAAGCTCGACTAATAAAATACTGGACGCAGTAAGGAGGACAAAACTATGAAAGAAAAATCAATTATGTATAATTATGTATTAAGTTATAGTAAAAAAATAATATTTGTTAACATAAATTCCAAGATCAAGGGGAATAATTCTAGAAATAGTCATGCTAGAGTTATGGACCTTGTCACACAACATTTGTGTAATGATAAGAAATATAAAAATATTTGAAGTTTGAAGTAGATACCTTAAAAAGTAAAGAAGTTATTATATTTCTTAAAGAAAATCCTAAGTTCAAAGAGAGATAAATGTGTAAATATTGCTTCAAGAGTTATGAACATTGTCACATAAAATGTAATTGATGATAAGGAATAAGTATTTGAAGTTTGAGGTAGATACCTTTAAAAATAAAAAAGTTATAATAAAAAATAACATTTTTCTAGTAAAAAAATCTAAGTTTATGGGGAGATAATTCTTGCAATATTGGTGCTAGAGTTATGAACCTTGTCACATAAGATGTGGATGATGATAACGTAAATATATTTGAAGTATGAAGTTGATCCCTTTAGAAATAAATAAGTAACAGTAAAAAATAATATTTTTTATGGAAAATTCTAAGTTCAAAGGGAGATAAATCTGAAAATATTGGTGCTAGAGTTATGAACCTTGTCACATAAGATGGGGATGATGATAACGTAAATATATTTGAAGTATGAGGTTGATCCCTTAAGAAATAAAGAAGAAACAGTAAGAAATAGTACTTTTTGAGGAAAATTCTAAGTTCAAGGGGCGATAAATCTGAAAATATTGGTGCTAGAGTTATGAACCTTAACACATAAGATGGGGATGATGATAAGGTACATCTAATATTTAAAGTATGAGTTTGATCCCTTAAGAAATAAAGAAGTAACAGTAAAAAATAGTATTTTTTAAGGAAAATTCTAAGTTCAAGGGAGATAAATCTGAAAATATTGGTGCTAGAGTTATGAACCTTGTCACATAAGATGTTGTTGATGATAAGGAACATATATTTGAAGTTTGAAGTTGATACCTTAAGAAATGACAAAGTTATAGTGAAAAATATTTTACTGCACCAAAACTTTAATCTAAAATCTGGACGCAGACGCCGACGCCGGGGCGAGTAGGACAGCTCTCCATATACTTCGTATAGTCGAGCTAAAAATGACAAAAAGGAAGTCTGATAAACATTTCATTTTTTTATTCAAGAATTTATTGCTTGATTCTCCCATTATATTCATCTATGAATGCCCAGATAAACATCATCAATCAGTCTATAACTTATGTGGGAGTGTATGTTTGTTGTCATGTACATATACTTCACGACGTGACATCATGCAATATTAGATAGTGAAGGAATATATTCAGAATAATAGAGGAAATTGGTACAAAAAACTCTGTTGGCTTTCTTTTCTAAAAGTTCAACATTTTGCCCAATTATAAACTGATCAATTTGCATTATAATTTATAAATTGAATTTTTATCA
The DNA here is from genome assembly GCF_026571515.1 of Ruditapes philippinarum. Classification (NCBI taxonomy): domain Eukaryota; kingdom Metazoa; phylum Mollusca; class Bivalvia; order Venerida; family Veneridae; genus Ruditapes; species Ruditapes philippinarum. The sequence goes on from NW_026855247.1 coordinate 13,749, forward strand.
AATAGTTTATACTTATAAGTTCTATAATTAAGATGCAAAGAAATAATTCTTAATAATTTACTACATATGAATAAAGTTTTGACAAACATTTAGTTAAACAATTTTGTAAGAAAAAAGTTTATAAATAGTAATGAAAGATGTATTTAAATGGTATAATAAGCTATATTTAGATATTTAATTATTTCTTTCAGATGCATTTCAATCCTTAAATTGCATATTAAGACTTCACTTGAAGACATTTAAATTTAAACAACTTTACTTAAAATTATATTATTTCGTAATTGGATATAATTGATACGGATGAGTTGGTTACATCATAAGGAACTGTTATAAATTTCATTCATAAATTCATATTTCATTTTAACATCATACAACTCTATAAATCAGAGCAAGTCAATTTTTCTAATTACATTATTTACACAGTTTCATGATCAATCAGTTAATACCATATCAGAACTTTAAATGAACTTCTGACATTAACTGACCTTGTTTAACTTAATATCTCTGATTTACGTTTTTGCTGACGTCAGCAATAAATATTGACTGCCACGATACATAATAACAGGTGTCATGAATGAAATATTGAATTGTGCAAACAATCTCTCAGAAACTGGCAAGAAAAATTCACTGCCACATCAGCAAAATCTTTATCTAACATTCTACAACAATTATTGTTCTCTCATTAAACACTTTAACACAAAGCCAGAAAAAGCAAAATAAATGCACTTTTATAATAGTTTTATTGTCCCAATCACTACATCTGATTCTAGATATGAAAGAGACAGACTGGCCATTATCATCATACATTCAATCATTTTTCAACAGGAAGCCAGACATTATAGAACAGGTCATTGTTCTATATTACAAGTCTCAGAGATACATTGGACTATTTCACTGACAAGTCATAATGGCTTTTACTTTGATCAATTATTGAAAATTGGTTTAACTTTAAGGCTGTGCTAGGGGGCGTAAGGTGTGAAGGGTAACTTGCACTTTCCATTACCTTCCATGAAAAGGCTCAAGCAAACCAAGTCTGCAACATTTTCAATTTTATCGTGTTGTACGCCATTTAAGGATTCTTTATTTATCTCTATTTTAAAACAAAACTGAAATCTGTTTCTGACACAATTACAACAAGCAATTATCATAGTATTGCGAGCAATCCATAAGTCCCCTACCGGTAAGAGCCCAAGCAACATTCTGAAGGGCCATTGGCCATTCACTTAGGTTCCTATTTTAAGTAAATTTGTTGAAAAAGTTCTTGAAAAGTGATCACAGGAAACAGTTTTTATGTACAGACAGATAGACTGAAGGACACTCTAAAGTTATTTTTTAAACATCCCTGTTATCAAAATGTAACATTTTTTTAAATCCTATCATGATTGAAGAAGTTGGAGTAAAAATTACCAATTTCTCAAAAAAAAGTCTAAGTTCAAAAGGGGCATAATTCTGGAAATAGTCTTGCTAGAGTATTGAACACTCACAAATGTTGAGTGACAACAAGAAACATTTATATGAAGTTTGAAGTAGATACATTCAGAAAAAGAAGTTATTAAAAAAAAAAACAATGTTTTTTTCATGAAAATTTTAAGTTCAAGGGAGGTAATTCTGATAAATTTTGTGCTAGAGTTGTAAACCTTGTCACATATGATGTGGTTGATAACAATCAACTTATATTTAAAGTTTGAAGAAAATACCTTAAGAAATAAAGAACTTATAGTGAAAAAACTTAAAAACTAGAATCAGAAATCTTGAAATTCAGTCTATTTGTTGCCATAGCAACCAGAATTTTCAACATAGGAAGATAAAAAAGGATGTGCATAATTTCCATACTGCCATCTACCCATATGTCAAGTTTCATAAACATATTTTCAGTACTTTTTGTGTTATCACTGGATCCAGGTTATGTGTAAAATTTGCCATATTTTCAGTCTATTTGTTGCCATAGCAACCAGAATTTTCAACATAAGAAGAAAAGAAAAAGACGTGCATAATCTCCATACTGCCAGCTATCCATATATCAAGTTTCATAAAAATATTTTCAGTACTTCTTGCGTTATCGCGGGATCCAGGTTATGTGTAAAATTTGCCATATTTTCAGTCTATTTGTTGCCATAGCAACCAGAATTTTCAACATAGGAAGAAAAGAAAAAGACGTGCATAATCTCCATACTGCCATCTATCCATATATCAAGTTTCATTAAAATATTTTCAGTACTTTTTGCGTTATCGCGGGATCCAGTTTTGTGGACGGACGGACTGACGGACGGACAGACGGACTGACGGACTGACGGCCGGACAGACGGACGGAGGGTAAACCTAAAGTCCCCTCCGGTAAACCGGTAGGGGACTAATTATATTTATCCAGAAAAAAGAAAATATTACATTTTCATATCAAACTGGAAGGTTCTTACTACTACTATTTTTAAGGACCTGGAAGACTACCAAATTCTTCTTCCAAAAAGTCTATCAATTAAGTGCAGATATATCTGACCTAGCAATTATATCCACATTTATTGCAATAAAATATTGCAATATAATAATTACAGTCCTTGTCATACTGTATTGTCCTTATTTAATTGATTTTCAAGACGTTTTATTTGGTTTCAGTGCTTTGAAACTTTACTTTTTTTCAGCTTCAGTCACGTATGATAAGTTTGATAAGCTAATTATTATTAAAATTCCTAAGCAGACAATCCACTAAGGAAAATGTATATAAATGTTCATAGAATCTCTTTCTTAGAACCAACAATTTGATCCATTAACCCTGCATGCTGACATTTTAAGAATTGTGATTATACTAGCCTAATGCCACTAATATGGAGCCAGGCCAGCCTGCACATTCATGCAGTCTAAACATTCAGGCTATAGTCAAAATACTAGTATTAACATAATAATAAATTATAAAGAATAAGCTTTGTAATTTAAAGCATTGCAAGTTTCTACACAGAAAATGAAAGCAATGCTAAAGTCTTAAATGCCAACAATCAATAAAATATTCAAATTATCTATTTTATTTTCTTGAAAATCAGTTCTCTTTTTGCATTTGAAATTGATGCTTCAGCAGAAGAATTCTTCATGCTTCACGAATGACATAAAAAAACAACCTCTCTTTGAATGAAATAATCAATGTTACTGGTATCAAAAGAACTATAAAGATGTCAGCAGAAACTTGGAGAGCAGGAAATCCATGTTTAGATAGCAAAGATACTGACTTAGTACAAATGTTTATCTGCATTAAATCTGTAATATGAGCATAATTAGCTTTTAACTTGATACTCATGCTTTGTTGGCAATAGACCTTTTACAAAGCCTTTATCAGCATCCAACATTGTGCTTTGTTTAACCTGATATCTAGATTAAAAGCCTGTTAAAATTACACCTGTAATAGAAGAAACACTGCATTCAATAGGATACAAAGGCTGTCAACATTCAGATCATAATCCTATACCTTTAGGCAACATCAAATCTATATAACTTCAAAACACTGAGACTTTTGTAAATATTACATATTTTTACAAGGTACAGCAAGATTATTATAAGTAACCTGATACAAAAACTGACAACTTTCAGCATCAAACTGAACCTCTTTCTTGGAAGCCTAATATATTTTAACTTGTAAATCAGACAAAAATGGAAACCCTAAAGAATACTCAAAAAGTCAAAACAACAAAATTGAAATTGTTGCAGGCTTGGTTGGACTCACGGAGCCTGCTCATGGATGGTACTGGTAAGTGCAATTACCTTCCAAGCCCCTAGGCACCTGCTTAAATTCAACATCTAAACATGAAAATTAACTTTCTTGTGTAACTCATAAATCCACTTTTTAACTTACAGGGGTTACGTATTTTCATAATGCCTATCGTGTCTTTTAAAATTAACACAACCCCCCACCCCAAACCCACTTATCCCCCCCCCAAAAAAAGGCCATTCAATTCTTTTACTACCAAAAGCATTTTAAGCAAAGCACAAAATAGTTTTCATTCAAATGGCAAATATGCCATGAAGTTATAATTTTTAAATGGTATTGCTTATATTCTTTTTAACAATAAATTGCCTCGTTTAACCAAAGGGCTATTGGCATGATTTATTGCAACAATCAGTTGGTCCTTAATTACTAAACCCACAATTAAAGATACAGAGGGCTTATATTCTGTTAACATTAACAAAATTAGTACCACTTAAAGGCACTTTATTTTTATTTACAGGTAGGTGCGGCAGTCAGCATGAAATCTAATTTAAAGTCAGTATTCAACCTGTCAAGGGGTAATAAAGGTTATACCTGTATAAAGAGCTAATTAAGCATTTAACCTGTAATATTAGAGCTAATAATAAACAAACCTGTCAGGTTATAACAGATGAAATATTTACACCTGCTACTACATGTAATTAAGCGGAGCATATTTTTCAAATATGAACACAAATTAAACAGAAAAATATGCTGCTTTTGTTAGCTTTTGTTTGCATGCACCAGTTTTCTGTCATGAACTTTGGAATGATAGTCAGAAATATTTAAGGAAATGTTAATCGAGAACAGCCTTTTTCATTTGTTCTTATATTATAGCTCTTTAAATGAAAAATAACACATTTTGTTATTAAAAAAATAATTTTACAATAAAAGTAATATTATTAAACTGTGATTATTATATGTAAGTTATTTCTTTAAAGATAAATTTTTTCAGTATAATCTAAATTATGATTCGATAGAAATTCTTGTAATATGTTTTTTATGATTTCATCCACAGCTTAAGCCAATTACTACCAAGTTTAAGTCTCTGCAGCCCCATTAAACTTTTAAATACATGGCTTTATCATAAAACTATATGGTGACTCTCCTGAATGATTTGATTATATGAGCCGCGTCACTACAAAACCAACACAGTGCGTTTGCGACCAGTATGGATCCAGACCAGCCTGCGCATCCGCCCAGTCTGATCAGGATCCATACTGTTCGCTATCAGTTTCTCTACTTGTTATAGGGTCTGTAAGCGAACAGCATGGATCCTGATCAGACTGCGCCGATGCGCATGCTGGTCTGGATCCATGCTGGTTGCAAACCCATTATGTTGGTTTTGTCATGACGCGGCGCAATTATAAGGCTTATATCTAACTTTACCATAATCCAGCTTGAGTTATTGAATTTAAGAAAACCTAAGCTAATTCTATTATTTGAAATCCAGACAAAAAAAATTTAGTCTGATATAAAAAAAGACATTTAATGGCTATTAAGCAGTAGCTAATGACTGAGCAATTTTTGAATCAATTTGCAATCAATGAGTTCCACTTTGGTAATATCAGACACTTAACTGCTGTCGGGTTCTTCTGTTTCAATCAATTGATTACTTTTATCAACATTTACATTACATTCTCCATCCCCTTTTATCTGACCAAAGAGTGGAACAATTGTCATGAAGCAGGTCTATATATAGCCTGCAGCTGGCAGTGAAAAATAACACCATACTAAAAGTTTGTTCTATTTTTGTTTGATCCAAAATTGATTCACAAGCTGTGTTTCTAGAGCATTTCAGATGTTCAGTATGAACATATGAGTACTCTTTCAGCTGTATATAAATGCTGGTATTAGCAGTTATCTGGAGTTTTCACCTCAGACCAATGTTCCTCTAAACAAATTACAAGCAAACAACTTCTCCACATGAAATCATAGGCATGCCCCTACAGTGTTTATTCCTCAATACATTAAAAGTCTTCAAAACCCAGCATAGACCTGGCATCACAGAGTCACAGGCAAAAGGTTAAAACTTTGCTCATATTTCCACAGTACTAAATTACCAGCATTTCCATTCAAAATGTGACTGTTGAATTTGTTTAAAACCTTTGATAACTGGTAAATTCATTAAGTTTTGTGTTTAACCTGATAATAAGATCTTAAAGAGACTCAACTGAGGTTTTTTGACATGAGGGGACTGGAAATGATGTTTTTTTAGATGAATGTTCCATTTCATGTAAGTCTAGACCATTAACTTAAGTGTGCCAGATTTAAGACTATTCGCTTACTTAATTTTTCCAGAATAATTATTCTAAATATGGAAATAACCCAGAAGCAATTTTCAATTTGTTTTTAAGTATACTTTTTGATAATCTTTTGCATATCTTTGTGTTTTAAATGTTCCAGCTAAGAAGTTTAACTTTTACACTCTTAAATTTTTGAACCTCTTAAGATTGAAGAGTGAAGTTCCTTTAAACTGGTGTGTCAATTGTCTGTCATATTTTTCAAAAATCATTCTATTAGACTAGTACACAAAACACAGTATTTTCATAAGGCCTCAGCTTTCACATGTATAAATAGCATGTTATCCTAACGCATCGAGTCCACAACGCCGCTTCAACGAACCGTAAAAAACATGACCAAACCATGCGCGCGACCATGTCAACCCCAGAAATCATAGTTTTCCTGGCGTCGCAATTGATTAGTAACACACGTTTACAGACTTCTTTTATTCGTTTTCTTATCGCAGTTTCTTGAGGGTATTGTTTTGTATTACAGCTCTAGAAGCTTTTAATGTTTGTCCGGTGTTGTGATTGAACGTGATTTATTTTGTTATTTTTTTTCTTATTACGTATTTTTGGCTCTGTCGATGGGTGGTGATTTGTTGTTTTTTCATATGAGCCCCCCTGTCGAGCGTGTTCCCGTAATGGATTTTATTGTTCGAATTGAAGATGTGTTTACTATTTGACTAGTTCGGTTTCTGGATTTTCGGAGACGATGTCCCGTTAAGTAGAAGCCGTGGTTTAAAGGCTGGCGAATTAGTCGTGTTTCGTGGTCGAGGTCGCGATGAGTATGCCTGTTGGTAGTTAGCCGATCTGTAGTGATAAGGGGACAAAATCAAGGAACGCTAACAAAAGTTTGATTGATTTGAATAAATTATCCCTCTGATGATTTAGAGTTGTTACGTAGTAAATTGGGGCTTCCTGCTCCACAGGATTCTAACACTTTTTCTATGGAACAAAGTGATATGGAAAATGAGTATGTTGATTTGGCCCGAGCACACTAATATGCAAATTGAAGTTGAAAATGATTTTTTAGATAGCGATGACAGTATTGGCCACAGACCTGTAAGGCATGCTAGAAGTCGAGATATGACTAAAAGGCTGATTGATTCAATGTTTGGAGAGGACGATGTGTCCATGTTAGTGATGATGAAGATTGGGGCCTGCCTAAAATTAAGCAGAGAAATAAAGGTGAGGCAATTTCTTCCTCCTTAGCTAAACTCATTAATACTGCCTGCACCGCACTTTGTGACAGTGATGAACTTTGTGATAAATATCCTGTACCAGCTAACTGTGAGAAGGTTTGTCTCCCATGTGTGACTGGAAATTTGGCGGTTATGGATAAACGTTCTCGGTATCATGACCGTTCTATTTTCGGATATTAGTGTTGTTACGCTGGATATGGTGCTTATTAGGGGCTAGATTTTGAAGACCTCCTATTTCTTGCTAACCAAGGCTAACAGTTATTTCTGCTTTCTTGTCATTCTTGACAGCAAGTATAACATTGTTCGACGTAATATTTGTCGTCCATCATTGAAAGGAGGTATTAATTTGTTGTAAATGTCTGTCCTATTCAACCTCTTTGGTTGACTTTCTTAAAGGGATTCCATTGTGACGTTGGGTTAATCTGGGAGATTATAGCACGTAATAGGATTTCTTTCGAAAGGTGTTTTTTCTGGCAGATCATGTTACAGAGGAAGATGGAACTTATTCCAGGTGGGTGGTTTTCCAGGAGCTCATGGGAGGGGAAATTTAAGTCCGCCCTGTTGACGGACTCAAAACGGGGAGAAATAGTTCGGGTAGGTAGTTAAGATATTTTATTCCATGAATGGGAAGTTTTCTATGACCCTTTGGGTTTTGTATGTTCGGGTATTCTTGGATTTGAATGTTTCTGTGCATTTTCTTCAAAGGAATCATTTTTACCAGAAGAATGGGTATTTAGAGTTTCTGAGTGAAATTTGGCTTAAAAGGGGTATTGCACTTCTGTGGAGGAAGTGATCTTTATTTCTATTTTTTTGTGTGAAAAAGCCAATGGTATGTAGCATCATTAATCTCAAGAGTTTAATAATTTTGTTTCTTATGACATTTCAAACGGGCATTCAAGTTTTTGGTTGTTCCAGAAAATGATTATTTTTTGTTCAGTTTGATTTACAAGATGCTTACTTTTCTATTCCCATTCATTCAGAGTTCCAAAAATTTCTGAAATTTTATTGGAGAGATTCATTATATGCCTTTGTTTGTTTACCATTTGGTTATAGTGCTGCACCTAGAGTCTTTACCAAATTATTAAAACCTATTTATGCCTGGTTTCGTTCTCAAGCCATCAGATGTGCCTATTATATAGATGATTCTTTAAATATGAACTGTGATAGAGATTTGTGTCTAGAAAATGCAAAGATTATTTGTGACACATTACAGTCTTTAGGCTATGTTATTAATGAGAAAAAAATCAAGTTTGGTACCTAGTCATAAAATTGTCTTTTTTGGGTATCTTTTGGATTCAGTTTTTTTTTATGGTGTTTTTGACAGAGGAAAAGATTGAGAAAATACTCTCAAAGGCTAATAATCTCATTCACAGTGAGTTAGTGATTGTTAGAGAGCTTGCTTCATTTATAGGGTCTGTTATAAATGCCTTCCATGCAGTTTTAGAAGCTCCTCTCATTATAGACAAATGGAAAGATGTAAAAATTAATGGATTAGGTAAAAATATGAATTTTGACAATAAAGTGTTTTTGTCTGAAGGTGCAAAATCTGAAATTCGTTGGTGGCTTGAAAAATATACGTCTCAAGAATGGTAAGCGAATACGACCTCAAAATATTTCCTTTACGTGTCAAACAGATGCTAGTAAACTTGGCTGGGCTTGTGTTGATGTTTTCATCAGGTTCAGTTGCTAATGGCCGTTGGTTAATTTGTGAACAAAGTTTTGCCATAAATTATTTAGAACTTTTAGCTGTTTTTAATGGAATTAAAGCCTTGTATGATAGTTTTAAAAGTTGTCATCTTCAGGTTTTTTCAGACAATGTGACAGCTGTGGCATACATAAATGACATGGGTGGAATGTCTTCCCCAGTCTTGATAGTTTAGCTATTGATATCTGGAATTGGTGCTTAGAGAGATCTATATTTTTATCAGCTAATTATCTTAAAGGTTCAGAGAATGTACAAGCTGATTTTTTCTCGACATTTTCGTTCAGAGTCTGCTGAATGGATTGTTAAAAAAGGAGATTTTGATAGAAATCTGTTCACAGATGTTCTTTCCAGACATCGATTTATTTGCCGTCTAGGTTAAACTGTCCAATTGTCAAGGTTGTGTGTCATGTTTCCCCAGCCTGGGGGCATATAGAAATGATGCTTTTTCGTTTCCTTGGTCAAACCTTAAGCCCTATTTGTTTTCAACCATTCTCGTTGGTTGGGAGAGTTATCAATAAATTAAAAGATGATAGGTTAAAAAAGCTATATTGATTATCCCTTTTGGGAGAAACCAATTTTGGTTTCCACTATATTATGATCTTCTAAATTTCTGATCCTGTTAGGTTGCCGCGTACAATTGGATTGAGAGGTTGCCTAAGTTCCCCCAGTCGTGTGTCATGGTCCATTCTCAAGCTTTTGTCCGCTCTTCAACTATCAGCGATTCTCCAGGTAGGGATTACTTCCAGATTGTTTGCATATCCTTGTTCTTGGAAAAGGAACTGTAACAGTATTCCTGGCTTGGAAGATGCTGTTTTGGTGTTACGTGTGTTCTTAGATGAATGGAGGTTATGTTTTTATTTTTTGTTTGAAAGAGTCTATTCGGTGTGTTTCCAGGCTTGTTTTGAGACTTTGTCATTGTTAGGAATGATTGTGTGATTCACCTAATTTGATTAACGTTTTGTTATGAAGGGAATTTTATTTTTAAACCGGCGTTACCGAGATCAAGTTCACATGGGATGTGACATAGTTTTGAATTGCTTAGTTATTGGTTCTTTAGAAACTTTAATTTAAAGTTTTTAACTTTAAGTTTAAAGGCACTCCTTAGACGGTGTGATGTTGCTCCTAAGTTAGACAATTATGTACTTGATTTTGATTATTGAAGGTTATTTCTGATTGTGTGTTTATTTCCCGAATCTATTGAACTTAGTCGTGGGAAAGAATATTTTTGTGTTAATTAGCATCTTTGGAGAGTTGTGATGTATTCAATTAATCTATTTTTTCAGTAACGGAAAGTTGGTTTTCTGATCTTATTATTTATATGTATTTTGCGTTTATGCACAGTGTGATGGCTAGACAGTGTTCAATTTCAGGATTGATTTGCCTTTTTAAGGCCTTCTTTTGCGTGGGGTTCCTCGTTCGGCGCAGCAAGGTTCAGAGATGTTCAATTATATTTGATCGCTGTTTTGGATCGGACTCTTTTACAGTTTTTTGACTTTATTGACTGGAGGATCTGTCTTTTTCTCAGTTTTTCTCAGTCTTTGGTTTATTTTTTGTTATTGAATTTTATATTTTTGTTTGAATATTTTAGTTTGTCAAGATATTTCTTTGTGTTGTTGATTGGCGTTAATGTGTTCTTTTTTTTTCTACTGAATGGAAATTTGTTGCGATCTTTAAAGATGATTTTATAATGTGAAAGTGAGCTTTTGAATATGTCCCCTCATCAGTTTAGTGATGATGGGAGCGTTATTGGATGCGGGTGAGCTGTTCCATTTTGCGGTGTCAGTTTTTTCTTTTTTCTCGTTTTTTTTTGTAGTCATTTTTTGGGCTTTGATTATGTGTTTGGGGTTGACGATGGTCGCGCGCCTGGTTTGGGTTCTGTTTTTCGGTTCGTTGAGCGGCGTTGTGGATCGATGCGTTGGTAACATGCTATTTTACATGCTCAGCCTCGGCTTTATTCTAATATGCCCTATCCAAGCTTGGTTGAGGGGGGCAAAGTTGAGGCCATGTTTTGAAGGTGTTCTTGTATGTTTTTCACAATTTGCCATTTCTTAGTGAATTATTTTGTATTAAATATATCCATTGTGTTTGTTTTTAATGGTCTTTAAATTGATTTTGTTTATTGCCCGGGTTTCAAGTAGATAAAATTTTCTGTTATTTTCATTGATTGACCATTTTTTACTGTGACCTTTTTTACACTGTTAAATTTTGGCAATGTATTTTTGTATGTTTGATTTGTTTTTTGGTTTATATATGTTTTTTTTTGCTTTTTTGAGAGTTTAGATAATTATTGTCTTTGTTTAGATGAAACAGGTCTTTTTTGCTGTTTTAAATGGATTTTCACAATGAATTCATTTGAGGAAATGAAAACAAATAAAATTTAAATTAAATTTTTTAATCTTCTAGGAAAACATTGGCACTGTGCATAGCAGGTGATATAATTTAGGTCAATTCTGAAAAATTTATCTTATTATATTTGTATTTTTTATGTTTCAAATGAAGATGTTTTTTGTTTTTTTTTTGTACCCAATGAAATTTATCTTTAGGCCAATTTTGACATCTTCACTACCAAATTGACAACTACACAATTTGGTCAAATTACATTACCAATTTATAATGGGTCAATTTCAAGAGTCAGGTTGCGACAATTGCTTTTTTTATTGCATGTATTTTGTTATTTGTACAACCATGGTGAGCTGTTTATCTGATGATGTTGTTATTATCATATTTTATTGTTTTTTCTGTGAATTTAGCTGTTTCTGGTATATTAATACTCTGGTTTCTATTTTATCAGGTATTGAAAATATGTAAGTAGTACTTATTTAAATATTACAAAATATTTGCTTCTATTCTAGTAAGAACAAAGGACAAATAACTTTTAGATGTTTTTCATTCTCACAAGTCCAGAAACTAGCAAGATTTCTTCATAAACAAATCATGCTCATGTATACATTTTGTAGTTCAGGTGTTGTGGGGGTTTTTTTTTTCATGAGAAAAAGTAAAACTGTGGTACATGTAGTTGACTATTCTATGTTATTTATTTCTTTGGGAAAAGAACTGTCAGCCGAGAACATTCAGATTTTTTTTTTACCAAATATGCCCTTTTGTAATACGGGAGATAAATCTACATTGAGAACACTGGCTGCCATTATCTTTAATTAACATAACCAAAGTGTAATTAATGTGTTCCTTTTATTCCTGGTATTATTCTTTCTGTTTGCTATTGTCGTTATATTCTTTTAATGTACTATTTTTACTTTACCTCTGGTTTGACAAGAATAAAAATCTATGATTAACTATAACTGTTTTCTGTACTTATTTACTTTCTATTACAACACATACTTTAAATAATGATGTACTTAGTGCCCTATGCAATAATTCCACTCAAATTTTTAAACTGTCATGAGGAGGACCTCTGGCTATTAACGTTAAATTGAGTGCCTCAGGATATTCATGATTTATTGTGACCACTTTGGGACATGCGTGTTCTTTCCCGGCACGAATCAGTTCCAGATATAGGATTACTGCAGTCTTGTTAATGTACCAGTCCAGCGTGACAAGGCCTAAAAAAAAGATATGGCGTTTATACAGGGTTCATTTTACTCTGTTGTATTTTTTTCAATTGAGGTTTTGATAGGGAATTTCTTAGGGTAGAGGGGATGGGGAATCCCCAATTTTCCACCGCTATTTTTAGTACTTTACGTTGTATGAGGAGGTGGTCTTATTCAGTTTATTCGTGGTGTATTTAGTTTTACTTTAAAAGTTGAGCTTTATTCTTTACAGGTTGTATATTTAGGTTGTTAAAAACTGCACTTCAACTAATTTAAGCTTTATTTATCTTAAATGAATAGTTTACAGACCTTTTGAAATAAACCATTTAGTATAATATATTTAAACATTTGTGGTTTACAATTTTTGCCAAAAATCAAGAATGTTTTGCATATGTAATTGAATTTATACTTACATTTCTGGTTTCACTGTATCACATATATTGCATTGCAAGTTGTTAATGCTTGTCTGTTAAGGAGGCAGACAAACTATTGTAAAACCTACATTATTTCATTTCAAGTTAAAGCCAATGTCGGTTCCCGTGGCCATGGTTATGTGTAAGCTTTACATGCCCTGTGATGTGGGTTTTCGAGTTTGGTTTTTATGTGGGATATGTTAGCTTTACGAGTCGGGTTTATCGGTGTTTAGCACACAACAATTGTGCTTTCAGATGATTTAACGAAAAAAAAATCTAAAGCAATTATTATTAAAACAATAAATTAGTTGGGCCTTTATCCAACTGGGTACTGTAAAGTAATTATAGCTTATAGGAAAAAAAATAATAGAGTAATTGTTACAGTTTTGTTAATGAACGGTTTAGTTTTACTGTTATGTATTTTTATCTTGAGAAGAATTGTCAGCAACGAAGTTTTCCCCAAATAACTCGTTGTCTCTTAGAGACTAAAAAATCTACAAGAAAAATAAATTTCAGAGGCTTTGCCATATTAATAAAATCAACATAAACACAAGCTGATTATGTGTATCTCTACATATAGGCTGTATGATATCTAACTTAAGGATACCTCTGGCATAAGTTTCTATATTTTGTCTTTTTTTACATTTTTTGCTTTTCCCATGCCATTTTTTGGTCTGTTAGGGTACTAATTGTTGGATTAGACTAAATGTATGTAAATGATGTTTGTCACAAAGCTCTACCTGTGTCTGCACAGTATAGACATTAGATCATTACTAGAGTACCATAGTTACTTTACGATTTTGATGGCTTCAGATAAACTTCTACATTCACAATTATCAGCCATTATCTGTCAAGCCTGTGTGGTGTTGTTGGTTGTTTATCCTCCGAGATCATACGGTAAAGCCACATGAATTTATCGAGCACGTTAAGCCACCGCACCATTCGGGCAGGCTGTAAGCAGTTTACAGTTAGTTCTTCACTTCAGAGGAACTGAAATTCGATCTGTAATGCAGACAGGGTACAGTGGGTGAAGATGAAGGATTGTGTTATACACGAAGTGCCTGCCCGTATGGGATGATAGGGTCGCGATTCCGTTCGATAGATCTACCTATTGAGTAACTGACGGCTCATACAAGCAGTGTTGTGTTATATATTTAAACCTTTAACATGTTATATCTTTTAATGGATTGTCCAAATTCATTTTTGAAATTATTTTTGGATCTCAAGCAAGATGTCGTGGCAAAATTGCCAATGTCCGGGTCACAAAATCGCTACTATTATTCGGTGGCAGTATCGTTTTTTGAGGGGTGAAGTTATTGTAGTAATTTTTCTTTTTTCTTTTTGCTATTTCCTTATGTTATTGTAATTAAGACAAGTATATTAGTGCTGACAAAAACTAATGGGTTTGCCACAGCATGGATCCGTGCGGTTGCGCAGGCGTTTGGGGATCATGCTTGGTCGCAAACCCATTAATGATGGTTTTGTCATGACGAGGGCTCATTTAATATTCTCAAACAAATATCTAAATTTACACTTTTATCATTTACTTTATTGCATATATTCAAAGATTACACATCAAATAAAGATGAATATTTTCATTTTTTTTTATATTTAATTTATAAATCCTCATTTTTTCACTTGAAATAATGTTAAGTTATCATGATAATTACCATATTTACATATTGATGGCAATCTTAGAGGAATTAACAGATTTTCTGTAAAGTTTTTCCATTTTTGCATTTTTTATATTATTTAATTTTAATCTTTTATTCATCTTAGACCTTTTTGGTATGTTGTTTTTGTTGATTGACTTGCTTGGCTGATTGTTTTTTATTTGCAGTAGTAAATTTATAGTTAATTTAAAAACATTTCATATAAAAATACAGATTTAAATTACAAACAGAACGGCTGAGAAGAAAAAGGGACTGGTTGGGCTTTAAAATCTCACATCGAACAGCCAGAATTTTATTCTTGGACAAATTGTATTGATTGGGTTATGATTCTGTTATTCGTTAAGTTTGAAATTCAACTGTAGTCAAATGTACTTATTAATGCAAATATAAACAGTTATTGCTCTTTTTTTGTATGAATTTTATTAGTCATAAAACTATTGTCAGTTCATATGGCGAGTTGTGATAGTTTTTAGCTTGGTTTTAACCAGTTTGAATGTTGCACAACATTAGTTTAGTGCCCAATTGTGTCGGGAGTTGTTTTGGGGCTTTACCTTTCAGGAATGTTGCATTTTTGTGTTGTATTAGACAGATTCAATATGTTGCTATTATGATCACGGGGATTAATGGGGTTATGTCTTTTAAATTAATTTTTTCTATTAAGTTTATCCTTTAGCCAGTAGCTACTCTATATGCCACCATTTACTTGTATCGCCTGGCAATAATCTTATCTTTAAGGAGGGCGCTTCTGCAAATCAATTCTTTAAATTTAATATCAATAATATTTTCACATTAAAGCTAGCGCATCTAAATAACCAAAATTTACAAATTAATCAATTTAGAAAATTTTTAATGTTACTAACATTTTAAGAAAGTAGAAAGATTTCAAGTAAATTTACATGTTATGTAGGGAGACTGAAGTTTAATTGCAGAATTTTCACCATATTCTACTGCACTGCACGATGCAGTGGGTCTATTCTTTATGCTATTTTTACCTTTTTTGGTAATTGTGGGATTTTCAGTGCCTATGCTGTGTTTTTTTCAATTGTTATTTTTTTTATTTGTACTTTCTTTTCATTGATCCAGTGTATTGGCATGAGATTGTTAGCTTTAATATAACAGATTCGTAAATTGATTAAGTTATACCCATTCGTTAGCGGTGTATGAAGGACATTTAAATCACTAAACTACTATCCTTGTGATTATTATTGCCTTGAAACTCTCAGTGTATAAATAACACTTGCTTTTACCATGGCTCAATTTATTTTCTATAACATCTCATTTATATAATAGGGAATTTTCAAAATAAAAATAAAATACTGTTTTTAACATAAAGAAAACCTGATTTTCCTAAACTAAAAAGTCAAAGTGAAATAACAAAAAACGTTGAATCTTTTTGAATGCTTTTTAATTGCATGTAAAAGCTTGTATTATCCATTAAACTTACTTACCATTGAAGTTGCATTCCCTGTTATTTCTTGCTGATTTCCATACAGCCCATTCGCATTTCTTTCTTTTTTATTTTTCTGCTTTGACAGAAAAATTTGACCTTCGACTTTGAGATCGCACACAACAGATTCTTACACAATTTCCTATCATAATTCCATACAAGCACATCCTAATACGATTTATATTTTCTGTGAGAAGACAATCACTTTCTCATTCATCATAGGAAAAGCAAATACGGTCTCTATTGACTGCTACCAACAACGTTCAAACTTCTCCTCTATTTTTTGTATTGTATTTTTTTCTATCGACTTTACGTGAAGGAATAACGTGTTTGTATACAAGGAATCATATTATAGACAGCTAACACATGCGTGTTCACATACTGCGTAAATCACTAGAACTTATATGTATTAAGTTTATTTACATATGTTACGCGTCCTCAGTGTTGGACTTTAGATCCCCTCATTATGTGTTCTTCTCCGTACTCTGTAGCAGATCCGTTCTTAACAATAGTGTGACAGATATATGAATATTAGTCCTGCTTTGTAATCCAATACAAGTCCATACCTGATATTCAGGCAGTCCTTTTCTGCTTTCAAAAAGTTTGTCGTTTGTTTTTTCTCTTTGATAATTCTAGAATTTATTTTTCATCATGAATTCTACCTTTTTTTAAATATAACTTTTAGTTATTATGACAACACAGTGTCATGTTGAAAACATATCTATTATATTAATTTATTTATTGTTGTTTCTTTCAAATCACTTAATTAGACACTAGTATAATTCATCTGTGATTGATTTGCCCTTAGTGTAGCTTTGATTTAATTATTGCATAGTTAATGGGTCTTGGGTTTCAGGTAATTTCTTCATGAGCATTCCAGTGTTACTTTATTATATGGTCCGTGATCATTAAGGGGGATAACAGGTTAGGGTCTGGTATACTGGTGTTAGTCTGGTCGTCTTTTGCTTTTATCAATGTCGTACAAGCGTTGGAGTTTGAATTGTTATATAATCAAGTTATTTCAATATATTCCACTGTTAAAGAAATGTATCAACTGAATAGAATTTAAACCAATATGTTATGAAATATTATTACAGAGTTCTTTCCCCTGTACTTTTGTAAGAATTTGTTACATTTAATTTGATAATTGGTAAAATTTAAGGAAATACTTTTAAAAAATTTATTGTTTATATTATAAGCATCATTATCTATCTAACTATTGTGCTTTAAAAAGTTTTCAGTAGCATATGCAGCAAAGAATATTCGTTATTTGTTTCTAAAGTTTGTCTTAAACCTTTCTATAATGTAAGATTTTAAAATGTTGAATTTGGACGCAGGAAATTTGGATTTTAAATCTGTTGGGGTGCAGCCTTGGGTGGAGTGTTTTGCCCATTTCTGCTATCTGACCCAACAACTGAGTTACGTTCCCGGGTTTTAGTGGGACACAAAGTTAAAACTTGGGTATTTCCCCAGACTTAATTCCCACACTGCCCGTATAATAAGTCTGGTGGGGCATGGTGATGGATTGTAACGTTGACCGTGCCAAAGAAATAATAATGAACAAATTTCAAGTTCTTTTCTATAATTTAGCAGAGCAGATTAATATCAATTTCTTTTATAACCACATGACTATACTTTGCACTTGGAAACTTTTTGTTTTCCTCATAATTTGTGGCAATAAACATTTTTCCGGAAATATATCTGGCATATGTTCTGTATATGTTATCTGGTTTTGACGGATATATGTAACCATATTCTGCTCTTCATATGATTAACTTCAGCTGTTGAGATTGACATGGCAATTTAGTTCAAGTTTTTTGGTATGGCTAGCTGTTGTTTAAATGTGCCCTTTTTTTTTCAACCTTATGCATGTTGGCTCTGGGTTGTGCAATCTAATATTGGAGCTGAGAATGCCATACTGATAGGAAGCTGGTGACGTGACAGTGTGTACATTATTTTAGTGCTTGGCAAAAACAGTTGACTCTGTGAGTGATGTGGCATTATTTTAAGAAACACACACTATACTCCAACAAAGGCTGTCGTGGAAGCATACTCGATTATTCTGAAGCTATAATATAAACATCGGAGCACCGATTAATTGAAGAAAAAGTTCAAAGGAGCATTAGTCTGTCAAACTTCAATTTGATTGTTCTTGGCCTGAGCAGTGACTCCTATTATGGTATCAAATAAGTCTGTGCAGCTTCAACCCATTCTCTTCAGTGATTTTGGAGATCCATTTACGCCCCAAAATTCTTGTGTGACACTTATTGTGGGTGGTGCCCTTGTTTTCTTATTCAGCTAAAACTGGTACAATGTGTTTATTATCTCCGTGTTGTGTATATTTAATGTAAACCTTTTTTTGCTGAGTCAGCTAGTTGTATTGAGGTAATTGACTTTGGACATCCAATGTAAGTTAATTATAGCTACTATAGAATTGAGCAAATATAGGCCTCAGGGTCAGATGTATCAGATTTACTGATGGCCTAACTCTACAACTTAGCATGAAAGTCGGTTTCTCTGTTAACTATCTAAGGATTAATTCAATAAAGGGTAGAAGATTGCAAATTATGCCTGTAAAGGGTCGTTTTAATCAATGTTTGATTTCGCACTTAAGGTGTTGATGGCAGGTTCTCTGCACCTGCGCCAGTCGCAGCAGCCCCTGGGGACAAAGATCAATGGTTTGATTGCTGTTTGTGTTGAGGTCATAATATTGTGAAAATCATAAATTGGTTTAGTTTGAATTAGATGGATAATCAAGGTATTTCTTGTATGGTAATCGGTTTAAGTTTTGGGACTTTTTTTCTGACTTCAGAATATTTGTTTGAGTACCTTCATAATAAATGTCGAAGGACTAAATGTTAACCAATTTCCAAATGTTTAAATTTGACAGCCAATCAGCAGACATTAGCTAGTAAACACCAATAATGTCATTTTATCTGCGCAATATATTACTACAAGTTGAACTATCAACCATCATTTATCTAAATGATCACTGATTCAGCAAGTCCTAGGACACATGATGGCTATATCTACTGATCGTTTAACTCCCCGCTACTGCTTTTATTCTATTTAAACTTATTCTTATATTCATTCTTGAGTATTGGGAGAACTATGGCTGGATTAGACTTGTTTAGGAGAATATGTATTGAGTGATATTGTCTCCCATCCATATTTTTGGTTTGCAAAGTTTTTTTTTTTTATTTATCAACATTTTTCTGTATTCAAAATATGCATGTCAAATAGGCCACCATAGATCAACAAGGTGGCACAAAAATCTGCATTTTCGGTGAATAAGTTCGTGTTTCAAAGGCTACATCAACACACTGTGATTTCCGTACTTTGAGTAAAGCTTTATGTAATCTCTTTATTTATTTTTTTAATGCCTTTATTTAAGGTCGCCGCCAGAAGCATCATGGAGTCCGTACCTCAAGTGGGTCTCTGAGGTCCCCGAGATTTTTTCGTTGATTTTTTTTCCGCTTTTATGGTGAGGAGCAGGATGCCTCTGGGCTTATTTAGGCACGGGGCACCTGGGTAGTTCACTATTCCGTGTGCCGCTTCTACATGATGTCAGCTAACTACGCTGACTGTAATTGCCACTTATTCAGTATTTTGTTGTGAAATTACAAATAAACCTTGACTATTACAGTCAGTGCATTTAGGGAATTAATACTTGAACAGTTAAAATGTTTTACCTCATGGGCGTAAATTTAACCATCATATTAAGAAGCATGGGCATTATACTTGAATCAATTTAACAAGTTGATACTTTACTATTTCAATCTCTGCAATGAATCTCAATAACAAAGATGAAGTTACTTAAACACAAAACCAATTGTTTCGACTAAGAAGAAATTTTTTGGTCTTTTTTAAATTTAATCCCGCCCTAGTCTTTACGGAGAAAATCAAATAAAAGAAAAACAAAATCAGACTTTGTAATTTCATGGCATAGACTACAGACAAATCCCCGTACCAATTTACTGCCATAATTCCTTCACAATGTGGAGAAAACGAGAAATAAGATTGTCCAATAAACAAACCATTTAGTGCTTGCCTGCACACACAGCAGTCTAATTGCTCTGCATGACAAAACCAAAGATTTCCTGTAAAACTTCAATCAACTTCTGAAATAACCTTTCCTACCAGAAAAAAAAAATATTGATCAAGCCAGAGTGTTTCCTGCAACAAAATGCACAGGGAAAGCTGAAATCAACAGAAACATAGAAATAAATTACGAGAATTGAACATGGGAGAAGAGAACAAATTAAAGATCAATGCCAATGTCTAAAGATTGCTATCTTGAATTTGTATCTCAAGAAATACAAAATACATGACGCTCTCTAGAAATTTTTCATTGTACAAAAAAATTCATTCTTTTTTTGGATACAAACAAAACATCATATTGGAACATTTAGATTATTAGCATCCTATCAATTCACTAATTAAACAAGCACATCTTCAAAAAGCTTTTGTCACTTTAACTGAATTGATAGAATTTGGTTAAGAATGTAGCCCAGTAATAATACTTCTTCAATTTCGTTAAGTTATGTTTATTCTTATATGCTAAAGTTTTATTCGGTATTAGATTTAGTTTGAAAATACCAGTAAAAGTATAAATGTTTAATCGAACTTTTAAAAATGCTTTAAAAAAGCTCTGAATATGTGCAAAACAACTTTAATATTTACAATGAACAGTTCTTGTTTTATTAAGAATGCAATTTGGGAAGTTATAATTTGACAGTTAAATAATTATACTTTCTGGTATACCTGTAAGTTTTTTGTAACGGAATGCAGTCTTTAACTTAGGAATTTTTTACTCTCATGTTTCAGGACCTGTTAAGTAGTGATTTTTTGTTCTCGATGTACTTTTTTGTATTTTGCTGTTTCCAAGCATTCTATAGAGATCCTTTTTTCCAGTTCAATCATATGATATTCAATTTAGTTAAATTTTTCTTGCATGATAGTCATTTTTCTATTAAGACATGTGTTCTTTGTTAATCTTGCAGACAAGCATGCATTATTTATCACTTTAGCCTTTACATGTAATTTTATTGTTACTGACTAACCCCTAACACTTGTTCTAAATTAGCTTGCAACAAAGCGGTTCATGTGGATAGACAAGATATAACCGCATCTTTCAATTAACTCAGCACAATCATGGATCTTAACTGCAGATTTTATTTTTGTCAACATGAGTTGGGTAAGAACTTATAGAATGTCTTTTTAATCTTACACCTTAGCACCCATGCCCGATGCGATTTTGCTTTGTTAGGGAATTGTCATCTGTTGTTTCCCTGTGCAAAAAGAGTACTCTGTAAACCTAAATATTGATTTAAGATTTATATTTGTAGGTACGGTTATATTACGTATGATTGTCTTGTTAGAATTACTGCAAATTTGCTTCACTTAAAGGCATTTATATGTGATATGGCTTACTTGAGTATATGCCTCAAAAAAATGTTTTTTGGTCAATTATATCTCTCTGAAAGTATCTTATCTGACAAGCAATTGTCTTTTTGTCTAAGAAAGTTACAGCCTAATGCTAGAAGTCAAAAGGCTTGAATCTTTCAGCGTTTGAATGACCAAGATCATAAATTGGCCTTCAGTCATGAGCGTTAATATAGATGATCTATCGGCAATTTGATTTGGTTCTTTTCACTCAAGCCTGCATATGTCTTGCCCACATCTTTATGTCATCTTGCGAGTAAATATGTATTTGTGGAGAAACAAGTTGTCATTTGTGTGTGTCTCTACTTTACTGAGAAGCTTTCCTGGCTTCTGACATACAGATCAATTGATTTTGTTCATGTGTGAAAGGTTTGTTGGAGTAATTTTTTGTCGTTTGTGAAACGCTTCTGTGTTATTTTACAGGTAGCTAATACAGTTATTCGTTTGCTGACGACCTTTTAAATCACTTTGTTTTAAAGTAAATAAATTCCCAACATAATCGCTTGTGGGTGGCAGAACAGTACCCACTTAAATTATTCAGTTTGCATAATTTTGCAAACCTAAACCCTACGTATTGTAAGATCTTTATTTAAATCTTGCATGTACCTTAACTATTACATAATTT
This sequence comes from Ruditapes philippinarum, assembly GCF_026571515.1. Classification (NCBI taxonomy): domain Eukaryota; kingdom Metazoa; phylum Mollusca; class Bivalvia; order Venerida; family Veneridae; genus Ruditapes; species Ruditapes philippinarum. The sequence continues at coordinate 35,819 of NW_026855247.1, forward strand.
GTCATTAATAACATGCTTTTCTATGTAAATTGTCTTCACTTATCATTGCTGTGGTTCCGTCACAGGGATGGTGGCTCTTTTTGGAAGGACAGCTTAGGTAATCAAGCCCTGAGATGCCTGCTCATGGCTGAAATAATGCACAGAGAGGCACCTGGTAACTTTCTCCACCAATTAAAGCCATATAGCCTTAACAGCTATGGGTGACTAAAAACCTAAAATGATATATTTCAATTGGCAAATAAATTCATGTCTATGTATAATGCCTATTCAAGGAGTTATAGTAAAAAGGGAGATAATTCTTTAACTTACGTGTCGGACGACTTATACACAAGATTCTTCATCTCTTCCATACTTTTCTTTCTGTCTCAGGACTTTAGCTTATCCATAATCTGTAATAAAAATAATGTAAATAATTATGTTAAACCTCTGTCTGTTGTGTCATATAATTTTTATGATCACATTTTAGTGTTGAACAAGTTTTTTAATGTAAATAATCACCCAGGTCTCCATATCAAAACTAATGTCACATGATATGCATTGAAATTTTCTGTAACCCAAAACAACATATCAATTCTGCTTCTTTATTTCTATTCAGTCACAGTAGCCTTGATGGCATAACATGAGGTGTTGGGTAGACAGTGTGCTCCACTATTCTCACTGCCTATGTAGAATTTTATAAGTTCAAAAATGGCCATAATTCTGTCAAAATCCATGTTATAGTTATGGGCCTTGGACACTGGGACTTCAAATTATGCTCTCAAATAAGTGTGTAAAGTTTCAACCTTACCCTTCAGTACTTTGAGGATACCTGAACTTCAACAAAAAAACTTAACAAAATGTGTGGTGAGTACAATAGCTCTCCCTATTCTTCAAATAGTAATTCTTTGAATAAAATCATTAACTTAATTTATATTGGTAATGCACTGCATTGACCTTAATCCTTACACTACATAATTTATAAAGATTAGACTACTAAATTGCCCTCATGCCCTGAGCTATTAATTTGAAATTGTCCATGATATAGATTTAAAGATTATAATGAACTTTAAAATTGAACAACCAACAGTATAGGTGCCTCACAGTGTCAGACTGAAGATGTACCTTATACTGAAATGGTTAATTTATTTCAACTCATTCATTTACTGCATGTTTATTTGGAATCCATGACTTTTAAAGCTACATATTTTAATGACACACAAAAATATTGCAACTGATATCAATTTTCTGAATAACCATAATTCATTTACATTTCTTACATTCCAATTTAAAGCTAATCATAGAAAATATAGCTCTAAAACTCTCTTAAGTTTTGCGTTCTGATCAAAATTGCAGCACTAAATCACAGACATTTTGCCCTAAAATTTGAAAAGTTAAACCAGAAAGCATTTACCATGTGATACATTTTAAGCAATAATTTCAAAAGATTGTATTTTAACAATAAAGATCAATACCAGTGTCTCAAAATTTGATCAGGAGAAACAAATTGTACAGTTTCAAACTAAGGCAGACAAATTAAGGGCTTAAAGGCAGACATTTTAAAGAAAAACAAGAAGGTTATGATGGCCCTAAATAGCTCACCTGATGATAACTGTTCACATGAACAAAATTTCAATATTAGCCAATTCCAAATGAGCTTCACTAAAATGTGCCTAGGGGTCATTTAAGTCTTATATTTATATTAAGCTTGCAGGCAGCCATCTTATAACTCTATCATATAAGTAACCGTGTCTGAGGTTGTCCACATAGTTTGATTCATGAACTGGATCATACATATTCACTGGGGAGAATCACGCCATTCATTACCCAAACAAACAAGATGAGGGACACAGCCAATACATAAGTTTTTCCTTTTTTTACTCGGAAATTCGCAATGTTCTAGTATAAATGTACAAACAATAACCTTTCACAATTTTCCGGGCACGCAGGATTTTATTTCATGATGTTTCGTCCTGTACTTCATCTGAAATGCGCGTCACCAGCTTCGAAGCAAGAGAATTTTCCACCGGTTTGATCGTGAAAATGAATGGCTTCTTCTATCAAATTCACTGTTTCTTTAACATATTTGTACATTAACTGAAACCACTGACTTTAAAAAGCTGTAATATGTCGTCATCTAAGCACAGAGGAAAATTCTCTTGCTTCGAATCTAGTGACACACATTTCAGATAGAGTACGGGATGAAACATCATGAAATAAAATCCTGCATGCCAGGAAATTGTGGAAAAGGTTATTGTTTGAAACTTTACACTAGAACATCACGAATTTCAGAGTAAAAAAAGGAAAAACATACATATCGGGTGCATCCGCCATCTTGTTTCCTGGGCCGGGTAACGAATGGCGTGAATCTCCCCTGTGATATTTCTAAGATTAAATGTGCTCAGTTCACCAACAATTATTGTAGATATAGTTCAAGATATGCCAGTTTATGAACAGTTATTTGTTCAAATTGATGAACAGTTCATGAACTGAATTTATTAATTGACTTCATGAACAGTTCATGTACTTAATGACTTAACTTCAATGATTGTTATTTCAGTTACCACAATTTCTCAACATTTTATTTTGAAATTCCCTTATATTGACATTAATATAGGACAATTCTGAGAAATCAAAGCAGGGAAAACTGAATACACAAAGTAAGCAGGATAAATGTGAATGAGATGAACTCTAAAATTAAACTAATTCTATCCAGGTGTTAAAAGTCATTTTTCATTTAAATTTTGATATTAAATTTTAACAATATGAAATTTTAGATAAAAAGTAAAATGTTAAATAAAGTTGAACTTAACTGACAAAAAATCGAAAATCCGTTGCATATTCCTTTAAATACTAAGCTTATAACTTGAAATTAACATAAACATCATGTTATATTATTTGTTAAATATTCCTTAGACTTTAACAGTCATATAAAGTGAAATAATATACATATAACATACATTCAGTATATCATAAAACCAAGATGTTTAAAATGTGGTAACTTAACAATTTTCTCTATATCTATATATGTATGTAAATGTCTGAGAAGTTAGTCAGTGTGAAACAGATCTATCTCAGTATTTTAAACAAATATGGTAAAAACATTTTGTTTGCACTGACCCCTTGTATGTATTTAACCCAGTGTTCTGGTATCATTTTATTAGCAATTAATGAAGATTTTGTACCATAAGAAATGTGAATCAACTCTCCACTCTTTAATTATAACCCTCCTTGATCAAATCAAATCATCCTTTGAAGTATTATATACGTATTAAATAGATATTTACCTTGTGACCGATTTTTACGATTTTTTCTCACGAAAAACCAAAATCACAATGATAGAGTATTCTGTTTAATAACCATTTTTTTAAAAACACATACTTAACTTAGCAAATATTAAAATATTAAACACTTGCTCTTAAGCATATATTTTGTCTCACTGCCAAGCATATGGAGAAATCGACTTGGAGGTTTAAACGTTTGGGAAAACACAAATATCGACAGTTATTTAACGCATCAAGAAGTTAATCTTGTAGGAAATACATATTCCTTTTTGACCTGTATTAATATTGTACCAGTACAGTTAACTTAACCACCATGTTGATTTATAATATAACATCTGTCATATGTTTCTGATATATAGAAAATAAAACTTAATAAATAATTATATAATTAAATGGAAATTATTTTCAACATGAGAAAATATTTATAATTCTGAGTCTTAAATTTATTGTAAGCTTTAAAAGCAGCACAACTCCAGATTAATGCTTATTTTCATGAAAATTTTGAAAATGAAATTAAATGTATATTATTGTATAGTAACAAAAAGGAATCATTTTACAAATTATCAATGGCACTTACAAGTTACCCACGTTTATTACAAAAAGAGGTCAAAATATTCAAAGAATGCCTTTACTGTGCTAGTAAGGCAGTAGCAATATAGTTACACATAGTGAAAATTTCACCATTAATCGCTCATAACATATTAATTATTACTTGAATTTTTCTACTTTTCCTAAAATCTAATTTTTCTAACATTTTTCACAAGTTTGATTTATTGAAATATATTCGCTCATCTGGAGGCATGCTGCTTTAAGTTTAAAGCCAATATGAACCGACAAGAATAAACTAATTGTCTCGAATTCTTACATAAACAGCTCGATAAAAAGTATTTATCATATGCATATTATATGCATACAAATATTCTTTTATATTTTTTAAAGTTCAATATTTATAACTGCAGATAAAAGTTAAACTCTTTTTTATATTTAAAGAAATAGATCTTTATTTTTAAAGTCTTCGATCTACTTAAATACATTTAAACGTTATGCTATTTTTATCATAACGTGACTTAATTCTTTAAATTTCTATTCAATGGGTAAAAGTTGATCACTTAAAGATATATAACACTAAATGACTCATGACAACAAATACAACTTATTTTGAATAAAAATGAATTATACGTCCCTGTCAACTTACAGACAGTTTTAGGTACTGACGTCCTGACTGAAAATTTTAAAGACATAATTATATTTATGGCATTTATAAAGCTTTATAATAGTTCTTAATGCCACTCTTTATAATGTTCTCCTTAATAAAATTATATAACAATCATGTCATTCAGGCAACCAAGTTGGTGTACATATTAAATATGTTATCCCCGTCATTAACGATATTAAATATGTTACCCCCTTCATTAAAGATATCAAATATGTTATCCCCCTCATTAACAATATCAAATATGTTATACCGCTCATGAACAATATTAAATATGTTATACCCCTCATTAACGATATTACATATGTTATCCCCCTCATTAACGATATTAAATATGTTATCCCCCTCATTAACAATATCAAATATGTTATACCCCTCATTAACAATATCACAATTATGCAATATCCCCCTCATTAATGCATAAATATTATATAGTTAATATAGGAGAAAAATGTACTTTTTGAAAATTTATTTAGCAGTAAGTTAAATTATGATCGATACCCCAGTCATGCATGCATCTACCCCCACCTACACAGAACATTATATCGAAGAATGACAGGTATGTACATAAGATATCAATCATCCTATCTGAAGATATAATGTTGATATACTTCATCAAAGATACCTGTCTATCAATAGTTGATTAATTTGATTACAGCCTGATTTAGGGACATTTATCTACTAATAGTGGATAATATTATCCACTAAATTAATAGTTACTGAAGGAAATCATTCATGTCAAAGTCATATCTAAATCATACAGGCTATACTGTCATGGCATTGTTTTAACATGATTTAGACCAGTATTAGGTTCCTTTTCAACATGGGAGTATCAAAAGTTTTATATACATTGTATGTGTACATGACTGTTTTGTATATCAATAATTATCTATTGTGAACCTAATTAATTGTGCCACCAAAATAAGTTTTTACTTGCCATTCCCACATTTTTATATGACTGTTGTTCATAAGATATGTTTATTGTAATCATACAAAATAGAAATACATGACCACATGTGCATATATTAAGCAATTTTGAAAGTCAGCTACCAAAACAATCAATCATGATTTTACTATAGTACATTCATTTTGTATTTCAAATATACTGCTTAATGTACATGTATGTAAGATCTATTTTCATTGCTTATATGTAATGTTCATATTTACATACATGGCTGCAGAAAATGTATGAATAAATTCATAAATTTTCTTATAATCAAAGAAAATATTTGTGCATTGTTACATATAACCGAGAACTTATAATAAACAATTCTGACAGGTTATATGGCTATATATAAACAGTGTTTGTTATATAACCCTTCATTACTAAGCTGTTTGTGTTATATAACCTTACATAAATGTTATTGTAACTGACCATATTACCTGGCAAAAAGTCTGAATAATTTAAATAACATATAAAACCTGTAGTAAAATCTATCATTTACAATATTTTAAAATATAAGATATACTTACTTATGTCACTAGTCTCTAACTGGTAAATCCAGTATCTAAAATTTACTATAATTCAAACACTTAATTATTATTTCAAACTAATAAAATACATACAAACACTATAAATATGTAAACTAATGAAAGTGGAATCCTTCTCATCTATCAGATATGTAGCTTTTAATTTCTATTTCAATATCTTTGGACAACACCATACAACATACAACAACACTACTCCTCCATCACCTTAACTACAACCAAAACTAGTCTCTGGTTTTTATCAAAGCAAAAACACTGTATCTCTAACAGTCCACTCTTTAAAGATAGCTCAACATCCCTGTAACTGTCGATAAATCACCTCTCTTCAATAAGGTCCTAAAGTTTACTTTCTTTTCCTGTAAGGTAATTCAATATTGCTATAAACCAATAAACAGTAGCCAAAACTGATCAATTCTGATCACTCACTTTAAACCAGCAAGTTTTGCAGTACAGAAGGGAAATAACAGTAATTGATCTTTCTATCTGTCTTTGTAATTAACCATTGATAATACAAGCAGATACCTCCCATTGTTGTATTAACATACCTTATAATAGCTATACTCTTTAATAAACTGTTTTTAGGCAATATTTTGTTTAAATAGTTTAATCAGTAATTGCAGTGCATAATTTAGATCTAATTGTAAATATGTGTTTCTATATTTGTTATATTGCTGACGTAAGCAAACTATTTTGCTCTGGAAACAATTGAAAATGCCTTAAGAGTACAAACTTTAAAATTGAATTAACTGAATTTTAACTGCTCAGATATGAGGATAGGGAAATTATCTTGAATAATTAAAACAAATAATCTTTTAATTTTTACCATTATAACCAGTTTAATCTTAAAGATCCACAAAGATCCAGCACCAAAACTTGTCTATTTTACACATTGCCAACCCCCACAAAATAAGAACCCACAAAATAAGGAGATGTATAGGGTATCACATTCTCTGGTCATGCTCATAGAAAATAATCATTCAATATTATCACCATCGAAAAAATATATGTAAAGAGTATAATATAAAAGGGCCACATAAGAATATTCCTATCATGTTTCATCAAAATATACCCAGTGGTTTAAAGCCGCCCTAATTATGTCTCAGAAATGCTATTATTTTTATTTCTCAAAAACTTTTTATTTTGTTAGTTTCAACAAAAATACTCATTTTTGCAACATAGGTTAGCTTCTTTTGCTCTGTTTGCAATTGATAATAATAACCATAGTAAATGATTATTTTGTATGGAAGTCAAAATTCTTATTTGTTTACATTTTGCTATCTTTACAACACATTACTGCACAATTAAGCGCTACTTTCTTCAGTTGTTAAACATCTAACATGCTCTAAGTCCACTATTTAAAAAGTTTAACATTTTTAAAGAATTTAATAGATATTGATTTCTTAGGCATGGGAAATTGATGTTTAAAGAACGAATTAGTGTGCCTTAAAAAACAATACAACAAAGCACTGACATCACATAAGTCTCTACTGATCAAATTTGGAGCACTTAAATTTTGAAGCCCTTCACTTATTTTTAAATCTTAAATTAACCCAAAGAAACTTGTAAATAAACACATAACAGACACTATATCAATAGGAACAATAAAACAGCATTAAAACATAGTTACAATAGCATTCAAGTTTAATCAATACATGTTTATACTTTTTTATTTCAACAAAGATTAAAGAAATCTGGTTTAAAGTACTAAAAAGGCCAAACTTAAAGTATTTTAAGTGACACACTATTTTGACACTTTCTATAGTAATTAATCACCTACGATCATATGTCAAATATTATTTGATTTCTTTAAGATCAAATTCATTAGAAAAATTCATTTGATCGAAAGATATATTATTCTCAACCTGAATTAACCAATCAAATTTTCTCAATTTAATCGGACAAAAAGTCAGCTATGAACACTATGCATCCCTGGAGTTTACTTGATTATTCTGTGAATTCTAGATAACATTTCAACAACACGTTCCTCTGGGAATATTCCCCAATAATTTCATTTCTGGATTGTAGACTTATGGAAACGTGAGCAATTAAGAGGGTGTCATCGGTCATATTTCAGACAAATTGTCAGATTGTCTCCCTTGACGACAATACAGGGTGTAAATGTCCAGTATATTTTCTCAATATGGCAGAAAATCTGTCTAGATTACTTGGAAATTGTCAAAGCAAGTATGTCTATATTCAGATCAAAGTATAACAGAAGGACATTCTGTTTGCCCTTAGTGATTTCTTTAGAGACATAAAAGAATTTGGAGATTTTTTTTTGTTTTTGTTTTTTTTTTGGTATTAATTTTGGAGTTTTTTTATCTACAATCTACAAGCCCCATTCAACCCCCACTCAAAGTAGTGGGGAAAATAAAAATTTAAGTGCTCTAATACAATTAGGTGGCAATTTAAATGCTTAATTGCAGAATTAAATGAGTATATTAAATCTGAGGAATATTACATCTACTAAAATATATTTCAGTCCAGGAAATAGGAGTCTTGCAAATAACAATGTGTTCACTTGAATTTTAAAGATTCATTCCACACTTCTGAGCAAATTTGTCATAGTGGCAGTGCGGCAATTAAAGTGGTTTAAATGCGTCAGACTAGTAATCTAAGGATTGCTGACAGAATGGGTTCAAACCCTGTAAGGGTCATACTGAACGGATTTTAGAGTGTTTCAATAAGCTTATAGTTTTCAACATAATCAAACTAAAATAAATTTGTATAAACTAAACTAAATTTGTCAGGTATGAAAAAATCTATTTGAATTACTTTCTTACCCTTTTGCAATTTTAGTTTACTTGCTTTTATTTATACTACTTTACAATCATTATAATAATATTTAATTAGGCACTCATTTAACTTAGACCATTTCTGACTGAATTGAAAAAAACCAAAAACAATCAATACTAGATATATTCAACAATTTAATTAAAAAGATTAAAAGATTATCTCCCTTGCAAATGCATTTTTCGCAGTAAAACTGTCAGCTCAAAGAATCTTGCACTGTTATAACACATGTTAAATGTTATAATGTTGGTAAAAAACATTGCAATAAGAGAGATAATGCACATAAAAACATTTAAAACATTATCTACATGTAATCTTTCAATCTTCATAATGGACTTACTGTCACTATGATAATCCAAATATAGAACAATTTATTAACTTACATATATAACTTTTCTACTACAGCCAAATATCCTATTCCGTAGTTATAACTGAAAGGGCCACAAATGAATTACACACCAGTGCTAGCTAGAACCTGAGACAACAGATACTGTAAAATGAGATTTGCTTCTCTGAACTAATTGTTAGAATAACAATAAACCATGCATAATTAATATTATTGTAGAGTATATACAATAGTTAAACCTCTTGTACCATTTATAAATAAATAAGCTTTACATTATTATCACTTGGCTTTATTTTACACTGATGCAGAAATAAACAAGTGGATAACTTTGTTATGGTTTTATTAGACATTGCGTAACCTACGACCACCCAAATACCATAGAGATGTGACAGAAAAATGATAAAACCAAATCAGCTCAGGTGATAAAAATTTACCAGTAAGATAAGAAGTGTTCATCCACAGTCTACTATGATGTCTTTAATCAATGTTACTGACAAGACATTATAACTGACTTCAGTACTTTACTACTGGCAGTTGTGTGTTTGTTCAGTTGGTTTTGAACGATTAGGACCAGAGGATCCAATCTTGAAGATTAATTGAGCCGCGTCATGACAAAAACCAACATAATGGGTTTGCGACCAGCATGGATCCAGACCAGCCTGCACATCCGCGCAGTCTGATCAGGATCCATGCTGTTCGCTGTCAGTTTCTCTACTTGTAATAGGGCTTGTAAGCGAACAGCATGGATCCGGATCAGACTGCACGGATGCCCAGGCTGGTCTGAATCCATGCTGGTCGCAAAGGCATTATGTTGGTTTTGTCATGGCATGGCTCATATATTATACTGGTTATTCTCAAATAGTGTCAATCAGTTAGAATAACTGAGACGTCAATACCATTGCCAACACCTGGGTCAGAAGAATAGCTGTCCCTATTTTATAATATAAATATATAATACTAGTAAAGGTGTGCATTGGTGAAAATGACAGAAGGCCCCATATTGTAGAGCTTTATCCACAAAACCACTTTTTTTGACTGTCTGGGAATTGTGGCAAGAATTGGCACAAGTGTCACTAAGTACATGTTTTTTTAAATCAAGATTTGGTTCTTCAGGCAATGGTTGAGCACTATGCTACAGCCCTGTCCATGTATCCTAATGGCATTTTATCTAGCTCCTCTGTGATATTAATTTGCTATCATGTTAATATCTTACCTTAGCAACATTAGTATTGAAACTTTACCATATACATCCCTACATTATGAGAGCTTGAACCTCCAAATCTCATCATGTCCCCATTATCGTGCTGTGCCAGTGCCGTAACATCATACCCACTGAAGCCTTTTGCATTTTTCAAGCGGATACTCTTTTTGACAAGTAAAGGGGGGAATATAGAAATATGCCTCCTTCAACAGCACTCTGCATGAATTATTTTCATATGACTCTTGTACATCAAAGTTTTCATAATTCTAAACCAAGATTCTGCATCTTCTGCTTTTTCTATGAATTAAAGTACAGTTGTAGTTGCTAATTGAAAACTAAAACGCCCATCTCCTAAACCTAAATTTTAAAAACAGACTGTTCTTCAATAATTGCTTCTAACATTTATAGGGCCACACCTGCTGCCTAAACTCAGAAGAAAAACTCAACCTACCACAGTAAATTGACAAAATTGTAAAAATCAATTAACTCAATATATTCAATTAAAGCTGCACCAAACCAACTTTTTCAATTCCTAGACTTCATAATAACTATAAAGCAACATCTGTGTCATCTGAGTATGTATTTAGATCATTGTACATTTCAGTACAGAAGTCGGTCACATACCCTCTCCAACTCCCAAACTCTGTACTGGTGATTGTTAAATCTTAATTTTTAATGCTTTTTAATTATAATCTAATCCCCTTTAATCAAAAATGGACAGTTCCTAGTTCAAAGCATGGCATTAGTCCATTATAAAAATTCAGAAGATTATGGATTGAACTTGAAACTGCTAATTTATACATTAAATAGATATGATAGATATAGTAGAACAATTTGGTAAAATTAATAAAACTCCTGATGTATCACTGTAAAAAATACGTCTTGTTCATGTTAACCATTTTGTTGCCATTATAGTTCTGTGAATTTTTGAGGAAATAACTTAATCTTCCTTCAAACCAAAAAAGGCTTCTGCTTTGCTGTTTTATGAAGGCAAACTGGTAATACACTTTTATCAAAGAAGGCAAGAATTATTTGGTGAGCTTCGTCATTTGTTGTGCAACAATTTAATAAAAGAGCAGAACTAAAGCTTTTTCATTGAATTAACATTATTAAAGCAAGAATAAAATGAAATTTAGTTAACAGAGACCTTCGTTTAGAAAACAGCACATGCGTAAATTCCTCCTCTTAAAACAGAACACTTGCATTAACTATGTTTATTACATTAAGTTAAATTTATTCCATGCAGTTCCAAGTCTTAAGGCACATGCAGGGATAAATTTTCTCCGAAAAAAAAAAACCCAGAAAACTCAAAACTGCATGCTGCCTTCCAGCAAATGGTATTTACATGTTATCTCGAAATTGATCTTGATTCTTTAATTAACTAACAGACAAAGAACTAAAACAATGAAGTTTAGCAGAACTCACTTTCTACCAAACAGAATCACTTTTGAATTAAGAATCAATGATAAAATGAGGTAGATATAAGTTTTATGTGAAGAATCAATTGTTTGTTCATACACATGCTCTGATGTATGACATATGTCAATATAAAAAATTAACAGAGTCATGATTCAGACAAAGGTATTGTCCTATCCCATGACAAAAGTTTCAATTCCTGAGTTATCATAAATTTATTACATGCATTTCGGTGGTTTATAGAAATATATCAGTGATATAAAACTGGTAATTTCACTGTTTTAAACAGTAATTTCACTGTTTTGAATTTAAGCCCCCTACGTTGTTTCAGTGAAATACCAGCGTGCACAGTACTGAGAACCAACTTAATGACGTGATGTCGTAAATGACGTCAAATTGTATTATTATTTGGCGCGCTTTTAATTCAGTATTTGGTTTTATGTCTTTTTAAAACATTTCTTTGCATATAATAAAAAGAAAATTTGTTAAGTTCAGTGTAAGATCGAAATATATTTCACCTTGTGAACACCAAAAATTCATATTTCACTCGTGGCTGCGCCACTCGTGAAATATACCTCTTGGGGCTCACTCGGTGAAATATATTCCGATCTTACACTGAACTAAACAAATATCCTCTACATAATAGTAAATCAAGCTAAATGAACACACTGTTTTCCTCATTTGTTAACATAATTAAATTTGCTCATCTGACCATTTGTATTAATTGACTTTTTTTCTACTACATACTGTACATGAATCAGAAATCATTACAGTTATATCATTTTAGGTAAAATTAGTTTAACTCATTATTTATCACTGTAAAATTAATGACTTGTTCAATGTTAACAATTCCATTTGGCTGCCATATTGTTTTTGCCACAGGACCCGAGTGTCTGTAGTCACTTTATTTGCGATCTGTCTTTTTAGTCAGTCTCATATGTGGCTGGCTTTTGTGGTACTTTATGCAAATTAAGGTAAGTATATTAATGCATATTGACCAATAAAATTTGTAAACAAAGCAATGCTCCATCTTCTTCATTGTACATGATGTTCTAGTTGGTATTAAGTCTATAGTGAAATGTTGATTTTGTATAATTCAAGTAATCATTACAAAAAGATGAACATCTTTTATTTTAACCGTAATATTACAATCATGTAGATCAAATATCTTAAATAAACTTTCCATGACTAGACAAGACCATTTATCAATTTTAGGGACATTTTCAGATGAAGTACAGTCTGAACTGTGAAAAGTTCAGGTCATGATCAGACGCCATTGAATTGTGCTGGCTGATTTTGGTCATGGATAGATTCAGTCGCTCTACAGCTAGTAAAGATCAAAATATTTTTGGACTTACAGACAATTCTTATGTGAAAATACACTCAAATTGTCTCTTAATCTTCTTTTTACTAATCACAAGGCCTTGATTTCTAACCCCAGACAAAATGTATATCCCATAGATTTTAGTTATAAACCACAAATGTCAAAACTGCACTATATGAACCACATGAAATCTAAAGAAAAAAACATTTATCTTTCTTTTCATGACTGGAAAAAAAGAAGACATTTTGTATCAACATAAGTATTGAACTCTGATTTTACTTGTTATACTATTGTTCAATAAAGGAACAAATAAATTTAATAGGAGTTAACCCGTGACTGCACTTAGACGATAATTATATCCCATAAAGGCAAAAGAATGTTTTTCACAATATATTTCTAAGTTGAAAATGATTGGGCTACAATTATTAAAGGAGCATTAAGGGCAAAAAGTCACTAAAAACACAAAATTTAAAATTCTTACATAGATTAAGTTAAGCAAATGAAAATGGAAAAAAATCTGCAAAATATAATAAAGAAATATTATAAAGTCATTAAATATCAATTTTGTGTGGTTCTTGGTCCAATTTAACTCAGAAAACAATTGCAACGCTTTTATTTTTTTGTTCATTTGCCACAATAAAGATGATTATTCAGGACAAACAGGTGGAGGAATGATCTGAAAATTTGCACACAAGTTATTGGTCTATAGACCTATATAAAATGGTACACAAATCTCGGAAAAAATATTTCCAGTCCTGTCATGTCAAAACACCAGTCTAAGTGGAGTCCCTTTAAGCAACTTGCTGCAAGTATGGTTAAATTACTTAGTTATAATGTTATATACATTTAACAAGAGCCGATTGAACCGGGTGATGCTCCCCGAATAGGTTTTGGACACAGGAAGATATACCTCTTGTAGTGTCAGAGTTATGTCACAGACAAAGTTCAAAGTTTATTCATTTTACGCCTTTTCCCAACAGTATTTCAGTCATATAGGCGTGTATATTTCTAACCATTGTTCCTGGAGAGTTACACCAGTACTAGACTACCTTCCTTCGTGCTAAACTACCAAAGCATCTCCCGAGGATCAAACCCACGCCAGAGAGGTAACTGGATTAGAAGTTATCGTCTCTAACCCCTCGACCATGGAGGCAGTCAGTTCAAAGTGTAATAACAACCCAAATGTTGCGCTTGACACAATGTCTCAGTATGGTGATCATTTCTGTGAAATAGATGTAAAATCCAACTTCAAATAATGAAGTTATGGGCCGGACACAATTTTGCTGCAAGGTCATGCTGTGACCTTGACCCTCAAGGAAGCAACCCAAATGCTGCGCGTGACTCGTCATCTCAATATGGTGATCATCTCTGTGAAATAGTTGTAAAATTTGACTTCAAATAACAAAGTTATGGGCTGGACACAAATTTGGGACGGACTGATGGACGGGCAGCACTATTGTTCTTGATAGCCCTTAATTTTATGAATATCCTGGATCAGAAATAATTACTAACAAACAATTATTTTTATACGTTACAGATGTTATTATCTGTAGATAACTTTACATCTAAGTAATGAATGTAATTGCAATGCAGTACATTGTTAAGTTTATAATATTTTATAATTTCAAGTAAAACCATAATTATCTTAGTATCTATATAATTATATTATATATTTCTAATTCAAAATACATAGGTAAAGGTAATTTTTTTTTCTAAGTGAAAAATCACAATATCACATGATTTTGATATTTACAATGGTATAAGTAAGATACAGGATGTTTCTTGTAAATACTATATTTGAGCCACTTCAGGACAAAACCAACATACTGCGTTTGCAACCAGCATGGATCCAGACCAGCCTGCGCCTCCGCACAGTCTGATCAGGATCTATGCTGTTCGCTATCAGTTTCTCTACTTGTAATAGAGTTGGTAAGCAATTATAGTTACAGCATGGATCCTGATCAGACTGCGCGGATTCGCAGGCTGGTCTGAATCGCAAACGCCATGTTGGTTTTGTCATGACGCGGCTCATTTATATGGTACGTAACTAAGTTTCTGTTTTACCATGTGTACTTTTAAATTCACTAAGTAATATAACTGTCACAATAATTCTTCAAAATATTCAATTCTGTATCAATTTTGTCTTGTGTAAAGTTCACTATTTTTCAACTATTTTGTAAAAAGTGTTACTTATAAGATAAACCCAGGTACAGTAACATAATACAACACTTAGTAATAGTGTCATTTTAATTTTGTCATATACCTTAAATGGTATATGTCTATGTCAAAAGCATTTTGCACAATACTTCAAAGAGCAACTGTATAATATAAGAGCAACTGTATAATAAGAGTAACTTCAAATAGAAATGTAAAAAAAAAATATGAGGATATTCATCTAAAATGAACAGCTGTGACTTTTGAAACTTCATCAACATGGTGCCAGAAGTTTCAGTTTAAAGGAATATGAAAGAAAAGAGTAAGATAATCTGAAAGTGAACCTTTTTACACAACAAGTCTTTCAGCGTTATTTTTAGTTTGGTGTTTTGATGTACTTTTCGTTCATTGTAATAAAATAAAATGGTGTACTTTTCGTTCTTTGTAATCAAATAAAGCTTCATAAATGTCACAGTCAATGTAGTCACCAACAATGACATCTGTAATATTGTTTGTGTTGTCTAACATCTTGTATTTCTCTCAACAATTTTGAGAAACAGATAATGTATAGGGAACAACAGCAACACTTGTGGACATTTAAAAGCTTTTAAACTCAGACGCTCAAAAAAACTCTGATTTAAGTTAAGTTAAACTATTAAAAGGCTAAAATGTAAAATGTATATAACCAAGAAATTAGAATTGTCTCTGTGCTGAAATTATATTTAACACCCCTCAAGTGGTTTGATTATAAGTTTGAAATGTGACTTCTTTTTTGTTTGTTTTGTGTATTGATGTACTGAACACTTTTATAATGTTGTTATGGTATAAAACTGTTCATTAATTGTACATTAATTGGCAAGTATATAAGAAAGCTGCTAGGAAGCTCAATCTGTAGAGCTGCAGAAGTGGGGTTCAAGGGTCAAGCCCTGTTCAGGCTGCTAATTTTCTTTCCCTTTAACATTAGTAATTATCCATTTTCTGTAATTTAGGGCCAACTTCTCCAAAATTAATATGTTAACTGAATTAGTACATGTATTTAGAAACAAATGGCATGTGTCATTGCAAGTTTCATCAATAATATAAATGATACACATGTTTTTTAAAAGGGTTAGAAAAATAACAAGAGCGATCAGTGATCACATGTGTCGCCTCATGATGGCCAATTTCATGTTGGGACAAGTTTTGTGACAGACGGACAGTGCACAACTAGACTTGGTACTGATCATTCCTGTAAAGTTTGGATAAAATTGCACCAGTAGTTTATGAGGAGTAGTCCGGACAAGCTTTTGTGTATCTGGCAACACACAGAAAAAAACACCTTTTTATCAAAGGGCCATAACTCGACCAAAAATCATTCAACCGGAAAACCCGTGCAATATGCGCAAGGACTAAATTGAGCTACAGATCAATACTGTAAAGTTTCATTGAAATTGCATAAGTGGTATAAGAGAAGTAGTCCGGACAAACTTTAAAAATAAAAATATTAAAGGGCCATAACTCTGACAAAAATCATTGAACCGGAAAATGCTGACAATATGCATAACTAGACTTGGTACTGATCATTCCTGTAAAGTTTGGATAAAATTGCACCAGTATTTAATATGAGGAGTAGTCTGGACAAGCTTTTGTGTATCTGGCAACACACAGAAAAAAACACTTTTTTATCAAAGGGCCATAACTCGGCCAAAAATCATTCAACCGGAAAACTTGTGCAATATGTGCAAGGACTTGAGCTACAGATCAATCCTGTAAAGTTTCATTGAAAATGCATTAGTGGTATAAGAGAAGTAGTCCGGACAAACTTTAAAAATAAAAATTATCAAAGGGCCATAACTCTGACAAAAATCATTGAACCAAAAAATACTGACAATATGCACAACTAGACTTGGTACTGATCATTCCTGTAAAGTTTGGAAGAAATTGCACCTGTAGTTTATGAGTAGTAGTCCGGACAAGTTTTGTGACAGACAGACGGACAGACAGACAGACGACGGAGAAATGATCCCTATATGTCGCCACTACTCCGTAGAGGCGCGTAGAGGCGACACAAAAATAAGTTACTGAAACAAACACAAAATAATATTTGAAGTGTTAATTAAGACTTATTCTATTGTCACCATATCGATATGAACAAATACATACATAATTATACAGGATTTGTATTCCTGTCACTTGCTGCCTGGGAAACAATTTGTGGTTAATATTACTAAGAAATCTCAAGTTCCAGAATTATATTACTCATCTTTCTTAAGAAAATTAAATTTTAAACAAACCATGTTATCTCAAAAAGTATATTTCAAGATTTGACATTTTAAGAATTCCAAAACAGAAACTTAAATCTGACTGCTTGCAAATCAATAAATTAAAGTTTAAATCTCCCACCATTAAAACAGATCACATTCCTTTGTATTGTTAATTAAATAAAAAAAACATAATTTATTAACTGCCTTAGCATAATTTAACTCGCAACTTTACAAATTATCACCCAAGTCTTAAAGTGCAAAGCAACAAATAGTCCTTTTCTATAATTGGTATAAATTCATTATAATTAGCATTCAAAGATTCATTGAAAAACTACAGATCCCCACTTTTCACTAACCTGAGGCATGCTGGGATATAGAGTACAGAAAAACAAAAACCAGTTGATATATTATAACTCACAGCTTGGAATTCAACAGTTTTACAGTAAAAGTACAGCCATTTAGTTTTACTAGTAATTTTTTTCCACACTTTTTATTAAAGGCACATTTTATCTCAAAAACATTTTTTTTTCTGCAGAAAGGGCAAAGTTGATTATTATAATGTTTTAATAATTAAGCAAAAGTTGTTTTGTCTTGTATTGTATAATGCTGTACTGCACTGCATTGCTCTGAACTATACTGTGCCTGTACAGCACTGCAAATATACTGTTATTACTCATACCTTATGTTGATGCTGATTCTTGATTTGAAATAATGTACAGTATAAAACATAATATTATTGTTTTGATGTTATTTTTGACCTATTAAATGGTTTAGAATTCATGTGACTAAATAGATTTACATGATTGTAAGACCTATTAAGAAATAGGTGAAAAAAATCTCTCTATTATGTTTAAACAATGAAGAATCCAAAGTGGCAAAGTGGTTAAAACGTCCAACTAGTAGTCTAAGGATTGCAGGTTGCAGGGGTAAGCTGTTGTTTCCATGAGCAAGAAACTTTAAATTCATTGCTTAGTACCGGTATGGTTTCAGGAACAGTTTCACAAGTGTTTCAATAAGCTTATAGCCTCCATCACAATCAAATCAGATTTGAATAAACTAAACTGAAGAATCCCCGCCTTTATATGTTTGAAAGCAATATGATGAAACATTTACTTGATATGCAATTTGAACCAATCTGATGAAATGCAAGTCTGTCAATTTAAATGGTTGCCATTTATCTTTCTTCTATGCATGTACAAATCTTTGTTTTTTCATCAATTAATTGAAGGCCAAATTCTAAATACAAAATGTATTTCTTAATGTATTGCCTTCATGAATTAGTCTTTTACAAGAATTCTTCTGTCAAGTAAAAAATTAATAAAGAGGACACTAATTTCATTTAACTTTAACATCTGACCTAGATTATGTACAAAGCTTAGCTTACCATGTCCCGTGAATATTAAGCTAGATCAAATTTACATTTTTTGATAAATCAGTACAATTCATACAAGAGTTTATAAATCCATCTTAAATTGGTAAAACTGGTATAAACCAATTAAAATATATATATTTAAATCCCTTTAATGATTTATGTCATCTTAATGATGAATTTATCTTTAATAACCGAATTTATCTCACTCAAACGGAACGAAGTAAATATTACTGTAATGTCAATGCCATATGTAAGATAATGGTCAAGGAGAAATTCTTTTAATGGAATGGTGTTATCTTAAAATAACAAAAACTAAAAATTTAAATTTCATTTGAAATACTACTGTATTTTTATATTCTTTTAATACAAGAGAGTTCCTTATGTCAATTGTGTGCACTTTGTCAAAGTTTGCTATATAACGCTGTGTTAATAGAAAGGAAATCACTGTACATGTATCATTTACTGCAAGTGTTTTGTACAATACAATGTGTATGGCTTATTGCGATTTACTTCCAGTCACTGTATTATTAATTTAGAGCTTATACAATTGAATTTTTTCATATTTAGCAATCACAGAGAGTAGATTTATTTCTATATAGTTAAGATCACTGTAAAAATATATATATCTCATACATCCAACCAATTACCGTAAAATTCCTAATAAATGCCCTCCCCTAATAAAGGCCCCCAGGCCTTTTGATAAGAAAAACAATCTACTCATCAGTGCTGAACTCATGAGTAAATCCATAATTTCATTCAAATCATTCAGAATTCATTTTATTTTATAGTATGAACTTTAAAATCTTAACACTTTTTAAAGTTATTACCAACACTTGCTAACACTAAATGTATTTACAATGATTTTTGGATTTAGGAAAAACAGTGTTGTAAAAATAGCCACCCCTTTTGGAAAATGTTTAGCCCCTGGGGGCATTTAATAGGAATTTTACGGTAATTGTCTACTTAATTGTTTGTACTTTACTTAAAGCTACACATCTCCAGATGAGCAAAAACAGTGCAATAAAAATCAAACCTGAGAAAAATGTATTAAGACTTTAGGAAAAGTTAAAAGATTCAAAATTCTAGTAAAAATTTACATGTTATGTGCAATTAATGACCTATTTTTCAGTATTTATAACTATATTTCTACTGCGTTACTTAATGCAGTAAGGGCTATTTTTGTATATTTTACCCTATTTTTGGTAACTTACACTGGTTGGAAGTGCCATTGATAATGTGTAAATTGCATTCTTTTGGTTACTTTACAATAATATACTTTTAAATACATTTTCAAATTTTCATGAAAATTAGCATGAATCTGGAGGCGTGCTCGCAACTTTAAAACATTCCTTATATTAAAGGAACTCATCTGCAGTCCGAAAGCCAAATTTAAAACATAAAAATTTGAACTTTCTAAATAGATCTGCTGGGGCACTTAAAAACAAAAGGATATATGCAAAAGATGATAAGAAATTTATTCAGAAATATATTGAAAAATGTTATATGAACTATATTCATTCCAATTTCAGTGCAAAGCTTTCCAACTTTGAGTGATTTTTCACAATAAGAATTATTATTCTGTAAAAAAACAGAGTGGACAAATGATCAGAAATTTTGCACACAAGTTATTGGTCTTGACCTACATCAAATGGAACATTATTCTTGAACAAATATTTTCAGTTTAGTCATGTCAAAAAACCTCGAGTAGGACTCCAACCCTTGATCCCTGGGTTGAGAGGCAGACAACTTGACTACTAGGACACCGCTCCCCTTCAAACATATTATTCAATGTACTCTTCATTGAATCATCTACATTGTATTAAAACTGTAACAAAAGGTAAAATGGGTTGAAGTTAGTCCTTAAAATCTCATTTGAACCTCTTAATCCACATAATGATTAATGGAGAACTCCATAAAAATTCAGTTAATTAAATAATGCTGGCATAATTATGATAACAATATTATAACACAGGGTGAGATGTAATTTATTTCTGACATTCTACCTTACCATGTGTTATCATGTTTTTACTACAGATGTTACCACAACTTAACAACAATGATGTCAGAAATCACTGATTAACAACAACAGGATGTAAAAAAGTGTTTGATTTACAAGTAAGTGTCCTAAATATACCAACAATCTTTTTGTTATGTAAAAACAGCACAATATAATGCACAATCTCCTGCTTCATTAATGTCTTATACATATATACATGATTAACCTGTTATACTGACACTTGACTGACTAGTGCTAGATCTTTCCCCTAAAGAAGAGCATCAATACTAAGAAGATGTTAGCACAATTTTTTAAAATGGTTGTTTTGGTTTGCTTTTTCATAATTTCACCGACATTTAAAAAACGCTTTAAAACTAAAAAATGCGTTATTTCATTTATCATTTCATTTCAATTAAAAATGATAATAATTTTCTTTCTCATATTCCTCATTTTTAATCATTTATGTATGATTTACCTATAGAGCTGTTTACCTCCAGACATAGCTAACACTTTTCATTCATTAAATATTCTCGTAATACAGATTGTTTGTTCTCAACTACAATCATTTATTAATAACAAATGGGCCTTTTGTGTTTGAGCTCTCCATGAAAATATGTTGTTTATACAGTCATCTATAAGCAAAAACAATTTTCTGAACATAACAGTAAAACCAACACTTTCTAAACTTACAAAAAAACCTCTATATTTTATGTGTGTGTTTTTTGTTGTTGTTTTTTTTCTTACAGAAATACACCCCTTTTATAACGATTTCTAAATCAAAAGAAAGTGAAGTTTCCTTCTTGTTTGTTTTAAAAAATAAAAAAGTAAACACCTAAACACTGAACAAATATGTTATTTTTATGTAACTTCGATTTTCTTCCAAACCATTTTAAACTTCTCTTTTTCATATTTTGTTGCAATCTTTCTAATTTAACATGGAATTTCAAATGAAGTAAGAGTTTGACATATAACAGTTAATATGTATTCCATCAAAACTTCACCCACCTGTAAATATTTGTAAATATTTATGTTCTTTAAACACAATCATGATGTTTCATGTCAACACCCCTCCCCTCCCTGTAGCATAAACACTTCCTTATCTTAATAAATGAGATTATAAGATGAAAATATTAATAGTAATTTTTATGACCCTATTTATCACATGACGTCACTAATGTTTTCCATGTGAAATAACCATTACAAATTTTTCTATATTATACAGTCACAAGTCTATATATTATTCAGTCATTTTTCTTTATATTATACAGTCATATTTCTTTATATTAGACAGTCACATGTAAAAATTTTAGCAAGGTTGTAACATTATTTTTAACTATATACATTTCATGTAATAAAAAGAATCTCACATTCCTTGTTTAATATATAACTTCAATTTGTTGGAAGAAAGGTTATAAATTATAGGATTGTTTTATAACAATTTCTTGAAGTTGTTTAATATCTAAAAGAAAAATTATTTTAATAGTTATACTATAATGGCAACTCATTAGATCCTTTATATATGTTTCAACCATAAACAATTTGCAATAAGCATCTAAAATTAAAAAAAACCCTCATTTTTCAGTTTTGAACAAATGTATTTTTTTATCAGATTGTTTTCATATTTTATAACTTAAATGTAAGTACAACAACTATTGCTAATTTCATTTTGCTAAATAAAAGTCCTAAATTGTTAATGATAGTTATGCTGTATCATGTACTGTAGAAATAGAATACGGAAACATATAAAATGCCAGAGGGAAAAAAACAACAAAAAAACAATAAAATTTTGTACCTCTTATGTATGATACAATTTATAAATCTCTGCTTAATGCAATTTAAATATAACTATAAAATAATAGCTAGACTAAATTCACAATGAAAACTTAAAGTACAAGCCGCTCCAAGCCTGGATCAGTCTCAGTAAATTCAATGTACTGTACACATATAAAAACAAATTTCTATGTGGTCAAAATAAGCAAGTGTTTAAAGACTAACAACATGAACAATAGTGCAGTTATGTTTATACTAAAAAAATATGTTATGTTTATTGTTACTTACAATTAAGTGATCTGTATCCATCAAAATTGGAATGACATGACGTTAAAAGAAATACAAATCCATTGTCACATTTGTAGCATTTAAAAGTTTTATGCTATGATTCAAATTCAACAAAAGAAACTTTTTTTGAAGTCATCAAAACTTTTATGCTATTTGATATTATCCGATGTTTATTTCGTAAGAAACTTCGGTGAACGAAAAATATTTTTCACTTATTACCACAGCATTTTCTTACCCATTTACTGTTTATATATCCTCTTCGAAAAGTAATTGGAAATCTCTCAATATTTGTTGTAAAACTCTGTCTAGGTGTAAATGGCGTTATGTATAAAAGGGGAATAACTCTGTCTGAATGGAAATTGTTATTATTGCAGTTGTCCGAATGCCACGTTATAACCTTATACGGTTAATTCTGATATAAACCAATAAAATAAATCTGTCTTGTTAATTTTACTGCAGTAGACGAAATCAAAAAGCTTAAATAGTGTATAAATTAACATATGAACTTCTTGCGGATTCAATAATGAATTAAAACTGCGTATAAGAATTAATTATTATATAATTTTTATATAATTGCAAATGGCAAATATCCGCATATAAATTGGCGACAACGCCAAGATTAGCCACCGATATTTGTCAGCACCAGTACCTTCATAAACACGTGCATGAAGTGAATGAACACAATCCGATGCAGTTGATAAACACGACTGCTTGTGTAATATATTCTCACAAAATATATTTTCTGTATGCGAAATTGTTTGGCATCATGATTCAAAACATGTAGGCTTGTTTATGTTTATATCGTTAAGAATCAAATGTCATTGCCTTGCACGTCGAGATAAATATCTTGTAAAAGCTATATGAAGAGATAATCTAAACAATATTTGAAATACAGACAAGTCCCAATGTAAATAAAGAGTATTCTTGTAATGTAATGTGATTGTGGTTAAATGAAGAAAAAAATCGTATCTGATCTCAAAAGCTACGTCCCTAATTTTTCATATTTTTGTTTAAAAGAACAAATAAATAAACGCACATTAAACATGTTGGGCGACACATTGTAGCAGAACGACGATGTCTCTATCTACTCTACAGTAACTGATGTATGACCGATCAAACATTTCAATACTTGGATTAAGAAATAATTATTGTTCACAATAGTTACACGTATATAGTAGTCCATTTGCTAGTATTTCGAGATCATTGTCAAGCCAATGTCTGAATTCCGCCGTGTCTCATTCAAAATTCATCCCATTCTGCAATTATATTTATATTTAGCTTTAAAGTATAGACATTTTTGCGTCATAGCTTTTCATACCCATGTTGTTCTCCAGAATAATTAGCACAAAACTAATAAAATTATTAATGCACTTTTGTGTGACAATAATCTAATATCTGGAAATCTCAGTGACGTTGATAATTCTAATATTATTTTTTTGTTCACCTTTAAGGCATTCGCAAGAAAGACAACATTTTCACGATTTCTATATTTGAAATTATGTAACACGATAAATAGAAATTTCGTTTTAAAAAGAAAACAAAGAAAAAACTCACCAGTTAAAAAAAAAACAACAACAAAAAACTGAAACTGAAAGAAAGAAATGTTTGCATAAGTCATAGAATATACCACATACATATGTACACCTTAAATATTATAAGAAATGTATTATTAATACCAAGATAGTTCAACATGTAATTGATTGTAAACCTTCTTCGTTATTGTTTAAACCTTGTTTGTATATTTTCTTTTGCACACTGTCTTACCATATATTGTTTGTTTGCTTGTTTGTTTGTTTCATTTTACGCCTTTTCCCAACAGTATTTCAGTCATATAGGCGGGTAGTTTCCTAACCATCGTTCCTGGAGAGTTACACCAGTACTAGACTATCTTCCTCCGTGCTAAACTACCAAAGCATCTCCCGGGGTCTTACCATATATAAACACATGTATATGTTGTATTGTATACTCTATGTGGCCTTATGGAATTTGAATAATAAACTTATCAAACATACTGATAAAAATCCATTTTGATAAAAAAAATGCTATTGTCCAAAATGTGACCGAGCTCGTTTAGGTTTGATAATTATCTATTGAAAAATAAAGTTATCAAACTTACTTATCAAAATCCATTTTAATCAAAAAAGATACTAAAAATGAGGCCGAGCTCGTTTAGGTGCGGTAATTATCTCTTTTGGTTTATAAGTATAATGTGAACAGAATTTTACTGACGAAATCAATCATTCTTGTTAAGAAATTTGTTGGTATAAATGTATACTGAGTTAATTATTTAACTGATATATTCCTGAAATAATTGTTCAGAAAACACCGGCAAATCTCTGTCTTTGGCATAAAGTGATTATTGTTTATAATCAATATTACATGTATATTTTTGACGTAAATGTTTTCGTCTTCACGTATCACACCGACCGTACTCATTTAAACATTTTCGGATACTCATTTATGAAATATATCTTTAATTATTGGAAAAAAACACCGTAGAAATGGTTAGATTAAAATTTGTAAAATTATTTTCCGGTATATTGGCTATTTGCAGTTGTCTGTTGAATTTACCTTTATATGAAGCATAAAATGGTAACTAATCCTTGGTTAAAAAGTATATTAAGATGTTTTAGGGTGGTGCTTTTTTATTTACAAAATGCTTGTTAGGGAAAATTTTAATCAATTCTTGCTGGTAAGTCTCAGAGTTGTTTATCTAAAAAATACCATTGATCAAGTTACGCAAAATGTAGTGATAAATTACTTCTCAAACATATTTACTTAAGTACAAATGTATATGTATGATAAGGCGAAGTGTGTTGTATTTCTAGCATGACGAAAAAAACGAATACTGAAACCACCCAAAAATAGAAAGGTCAAATAGAGGAAACAAAGAAAAAAATGCCGCACACAACATGTACACACAACAATAATGTTGTGTTGAATGATCTTCAATGATCGAAAATATAACATCTTTGATTATATGTACGGGATGACTTTTTACGGCCTCCACACGGCACAAATAACACCGATGTTGCAATAAATAGAGAAAAGCGGAATCCCTAAAGAACATCCAAAACGACAAAATAGGAAATGCTGCAGGCTAGGTTTGATTGAGCCTGTCCATGGACGGTACTTGAAAGTGCAAGTTAACACCCAAATCTCCTAGCACCGGCTTAAGTACAATAATTAAACGTTATTGGAGAGGAACTAATTAAAGTATTTTACTTGTGTTATAATCCAGTCTCGTTTTGTTGTAAAATGTAATGCTTTTCTTGTATGATACAATTTATATATATAAATGTAGATATTGAATGAATAAAGTTTAAATAAAGCAGCTGTTTTTGTTGTTGTTCTTTTAACAAAAGCATTCTTTATAGTTTATACAAAGTGTTCATCCCTTCTGAGTTCAATCTTTGCCGATTACATAAAATAATGTCCATTTGTACTTGATGATAAAATTAAAAAAAAAATAAGACTTCAGACGTATAACCTGTACTCCTTTTCTGTAGACAACTTGGCATAGATATCATAGAAATCCTTTAAAAATGAGCCATCGATTTTACATACGTGAAATTCCTGGCAACTACATCTATAATGGCATATATTTGCCATTAAGTTCAAGCTTTCTTTTGTTCCCAGTGTCTCAGAAATAATCTGCAAATTGTCTTATTGTGTGCCTTATTATGAACGGATAAAGTCTTATTATATACGGATATTGTCTGCAAAGGCGATTACAATCCAAATTTGTTTCTTTAATTATTATGGTAATTATTAAATGACAATGCCTGCTGATTAATGAACGCAATTGAATATTTCGAGTAAGCAAGCACATTAGTAGAGATAACAGATAATATATTTTTGCATTTTAACCTAAAATCTCTATACATGTACATATAAAGATATTAAGTTGAACGACTAACGTGTAATAAAAGTCAGTGCACAATGCACCACCCTATCTTTTATTTGTGGATAATAAACAAATTTGAGATCACCTAAAATGTTGTCTGAAAACCCTGTTAAATCTTTTAGAATTGCACATTAAATATTCATTAGTAACATATGTTTTATCATAAAGGATTGTACATGCTATGATGCTTTATAGGTTCTTAGTATAAATTCAGACAAAATAATGAATTTAATATTGGCCTGTCTCTTGATTAAAAATTGACAACATATACTTAAACGTCTATACATATTTGTTGGGATTTGTTCACAACACTTTATGGCCTAGCATGTATTTTTTTCTTTTTTGTTTATCAATTAGATCCGTAAGTGTCTTTCAAAAAAAAAATTAAACAGACGTATTTTATTTTTTTGATACGTGAAACAAAGTAATAGTAATAAACAAGAGCTGTCACTACAAAGTGATTTATGCCCCCGAAAGGAAGCTTTGATATAAAATCAATTATATGCCATAAATATGCCAAAATAATTCAAGCTGAAAATCAAGATACTATGCACAAGTAGGCATGGTGACAAACAATCCTGTGAAATTTCACTGAACCAAAGCGGTTTTGGTTTAATGTTTAATGTTGAATTCTGCTTAAGCCGGTGCTAGGGGGCGTGGACGGTAACTTGCACTTTCCAGTGCCGTCCATGAACAGGCTCAATCAAACCGAGCCTGCAACATTTTCAATTTTGCCGTGTTGGGCTTTCTTTAGGGATCCTGTATTTATCTATTTTTTGGAGATAAAGCGCGGACAAGATTACCGCCGGACGGACGGACATATGGAAGGACGGACAGTGCGATTACAATATCCGCGTCATAAAAACTGCAAAAAAATAAATAACACAAATCAAATACAGTATGGGAATTAGGTAACTTTACATTATATAGTCAGCAAAGTTTGGTTTGTCTTAAAGTGAATCTTTGAAGACCGACGAATCTGTCTGTTGTTGGGTCTATTCTTCCAGTCAATATAAACATTGTTTGCAAACTGCAATCTTTAACAATTTATATATGTTGCTTTGATAACAGTGATAGTTTTCTCTCATGATTTTCATAGTTGCACAATACTAAGTTAATGCTTATGTGTCTGATATGTTGTATTTTACCAAATCAAATATTAAAAAGGATCAACATTTAAATACCTCCATATCAAAAACAAATTAGATCATACGATTGTTCGTTTATATAACAGATGTGATAAATGAGAAGAATGTTAACAAATTGCAACTCGACTAAAGTACTTGAAGTTCAATGTAAATAAAAACAAACACACAAACAAATAAAACTAACACATGAAATAACCATACAATTTTATAAAACAATTTTTGTAAATTCTACAAGGTAAAATTCTTGAAAGGCGGACAACGTGCATAACGTCCGTGAAATTTTCTTTCAACACTCCTTAGCTACTGCTTTATATTATTTACTAGTAATCCGGGGGGGGGGTATTTATATGTCTTTTATTTTCATTTTCTTTTTCTTAATCCAAAGATATTACATTCAGGAAATTGTTTTCTATATAAGGATATACGATTCTGCCTCAGAAAACATGAAATCCTTAATATTCTCTGGAGAATTTAACAAAGAACTTATTACTAGAATTTGGTTCATATAATCTAATATTTGGAAATCTCAGTGTCGTAGATTATTCATATTTTGTTCCTAGGAGACAGTCTCAAGAAACAATAACTTAAAATAGACTGTAACATTGCGCTCTCTTTGCAAAACATACAAATGGTTATATTGTCCAAACATTCACCTTGGTATAAATGCGAATTATAGCAACATGTTGAAATAAAAGATAAATTAATTGTCGAATATGTTTTTATAGTTAAAAAATAACCCAGGCTATTTTGCTTTTCTTATTCACAAAAATGAATAAATTTCTAAATTCTTTTTACTAAGAATATACGTGTTCACTTCAAAGCGTGACATGACCATGTAATACTCGGGAGAAATTAACCAGGGACAAATTACCAGACATCTATAAGAATATTTGAATGTCTGAAAATCTCGGTGACGTATATTATTCATATTTTTCCCCATGGGATGGTAGCTTGAAATTAGAACTGTTCATTTCTAATTTGTTTATTGCATACTCACACATTTTAAAAACAACTAATAATACGTCCAATCAGAAAAAGAGACAAATTACTCGTAATCTAAGAATTCAAAATCACAATGAAATGCTATAAATTAATGATTGATTTGACCGCAGAATTTAAGATATTGTATTTTCCTTACAAAAAGTATTTTTTTTCTGTAAATAAGAACCCTTAAAGAAAGTTCAAAACGACAAAATTGAAAATGTTGCAGACTCGGTTTGATTATGCCTGTTCATGTCAAGTGCACCTTTGAAACAATTTGTAAAATGTAAAGTAACAGCCGAACAGTATAATTCTTAAATACTGGTACTTGGCCCTTTACGCTGGAAAAATACAGAGATTTTAAACAAGACATTTTTAAACAACCCTTATTCTAGCAAAACATTGAAGTTGTGAAAAAAATTATAGCAGGAATATTTATTTCAGGAATTCTTAATTTTACAAGTTGAAGTTCTTATATTCTAAAGCATGTTTCTTTAACTATGTTCGCTTTTCATTATTTAGAGGACCACAACAATAACTGATTTCTAAAATTCATTTAGTCTAATGTAACGCTCATGAAATTTAATCATAAATTTGTTTGTATCAGACTGTCTCATATTTAATTCTATATTTGGACTTGCATTACAAATTCTTTTTGAAATCAAATTAAATTTTGCAATATATCTTAATGTATAGATTTTCTCGTTAGTTTACACGTGTAAACGTCATTTAATTTTTTTTTAAATTTAGTAAAGTCACCTGTTTCTTGTGTTTCCAATGTTTCCAATTAATTTCATTAATACCATTGCTCACTTAAAGTAATTACAACTTAGTGTTGGATGAGCTCTACATGTTGACTGCAAGTTTCAATATTTGTATTGCTAGACAGCTTGTTAAGTGAAGTATGTAATTTGTAATTATTATAATCTTTAGAATATACATTCATAAGATAGTGTCATGTTCTAATGTCATTATGTCTTTGCTTGAGGCACTTGGTTTCTCAAGAAAGATTAAATCTTACAAACTGGCAATGGCTAGTATTGAAGATTACTTTCTGCTAAGGAGGTTAGAAGAATGCCTCTTAGTGGATTTGTTATAGTGTATACACATGTTCTAGAGTGTTTCATGATTTTGAATTTAATGTTTATATTCAAATATATGCATTAGTTGATATATGTACTTTATGCTTTTGCTTGAGACACACTGTTTCTCCAGAAAGGCTCAGTCTCGTAAGCTGGTAATGACCTGTCTTGGAGATTATGCTACTAAGGAGGTGGTATGAAAGCCTCTTAGTAGATTTGTATGTATCTGAACTTATATTTGCTGATGTTTTGTATTTTGTAATGTTTTTGTTTGTATTTTTCATGGCCATGGGTGTGGCTGGATTATGAATATTACTTCTGTAATGATTAATGGATTGTCATATGGATAGACAAAGACATTTCTATTGAGTTTCATGATGAAACAGATTTTCTTATTTGTACTGGATAATAGAATCATTTATATGAATGTGAAACATGTGATCTCAGATTACCTAATAATATTATATCAAGATCAAAATTTCTCTTGTGTTTTCTTTTAAATGAAAACTTTTAATATTGTTTATTTTGAACTAAAATAACTTAATTATAAGGTTGAATGAATTTGACCTTTTTAAAACTCTTTTTTATTGGTGGATTTTAATTTATGCATTACGTAGGCAGTAAACAACTTTCTATTGGTCGCTTATATTATTGGCGGTAAACTTTTTTGTCTCTTGCGCTTCTGCAATTTTTGTTCATTCTGTATTCATTTGACAAGTAGATCACATGTTGATATTCTATTTTACCCTCCACGCCCGCCCTAATTGTGTGTTATTTGTATATTTTATTGTACAATATTGTATTTTGTAGAAGTTATATTTGAATAGTTGCTGGATTATGAATATTACTTCTGTAATGATTAATGGATTGTCATATGGATAGACAAAGACATTTCTATTGAGTTTCATGATGAAACAGATTTTCTTATTTGTACTGGATAATAGAATCATTTATATGAATGTGAAACATGTGATCTCAGATTACCTAATAATATTATATCAAGATCAAAATTTCTCTTGTGTTTTCTTTTAAATGAAAACTTATAATTTTGTTTATTTTGAACTAAAATAACTTAATTATAAGGTTGAATGAATTTGACCTTTTTAAAACTCTTTTTTATTGGTGGATTTTAATTTATGCATTACGTAGGCAGTAAACAACTTTCTATTGGTCGCTTATATTATTGGCGGTAAACTTTTTTGTCTCTTGCGCTTCTGCAATTTTTGTTCATTCTGTATTCGTTTGACAAGTAGATCACATGTTGAGATTCTATTTTACCCTCCACGCCCGCCCTAATTGTGTGTTATTTGTATATTTTATTGTACAATATTGTATTTTGTAGAAGTTATATTTGAATAGTTGCTGGATTATGAATATTACTTCTGTAATGATTAATGGATTGTCATATGGATAGACAAAGACATTTCTATTGAGTTTCATGATGAAACAGATTTTCTTATTTGTACTGGATAATAGAATCATTTATATGAATGTGAAACATGTGATCTCAGATTACCTAATAATATTATATCAAGATCAAAATTTCTCTTGTGTTTTCTTTTAAATGAAAACTTATAATTAGCAACCTTAACTTATACAATTGTTATAGGCATATGTACTTTTAATTGCCAAATAATCGAACGTATAGAAAGGTATATTGTTTTTAAGACATCTCCATCAATATGTTTTAGTCTCTTGTATGACAACATTCTAAATACAAATGTACATTTTCTCTGGAGGGTAATATGAAATAAATAAATAATGAAATTTTAACAATTGCACATAAACCTTGGTTTACTGACACACTGGTCTATTGACGGAATTATCACGGTTGTCAATAAACAAGATTTTTTATTGGGGTTTAAGTCGCACCATCACAGTCTAGGTCATATGGCGACTTTTCAGGAAGAAAACCTAAGTTGCCCTTCCGTGTATTATTTCAGGAATAAACGTCCCCTAAGCTACCTATATAGCTTGCTCACATTAAAGAATCCAAATTATATGTCGTGATTCTAACCCAAAGCGCTGAGGGACAAGTTGTCGACCTTAACCATCTGGCCACTGATGCCCCTAATAAAAGAGATACACATACCCGAAATATGAATTATCAGTGCTATATTTATTAGTTATTATTAGAAAGATTGAAAAAATGTCAAATGAATTTAAGAAACACACACACATACACATATCAAAATTTAACAATCTTATGTTTGAAGTGTATAAAAGTATATAAGTATGCTGCCTGCAGTTTACGAATTTGAATCAAGTTTCTGCATGAAAGAACTATGTTTGTAGTTTACCTTTTTTTGCGAATTGTGCATCATAAAATCATTGCTATTTAAAAAAAGAAACATCATACTTTGTTCTGGTACTTTGTTTTGTGTTAATATTGCAATATGTGTAATATTACAATATTCATTTGTGTTCAATAACTGAGGCATTCTGGGGCATTCTATGTTACAAATCATTCGATAATCGACCAGAAGACTATAGCACCAATAAAATTTTGTTTACCGTTTATGCATTTTATTAAAATATTTCTTCACATGTAACTCCATACTATTCAGAATATATCAAACAACAATTTCTTAAAACTGTTACAAAACTAGTTGATAGAATCGAAAAGTATTAAAACTTCTTATTTTTGTCGACTCAGTTCTTTCTTAAAACACGTAAACAATAAACAAACCAGTAAACAAGCATTTCCTCTTCTCATAATGGGAACAATAATATTTCCCTTATATTAATATGCATATTAAAAAGCATTATTTTTAACGATTGCCAGATGCCTATCTCAATAATTTGCAAAAAGTGTTCCTCATATTGTCGAAGCACATACATACGCACACACGCACAGAGAAAGCGAGCGGGAAGCTAAATTTAGACGCTACACGCTTGGGCAAATACTACGTTATGCACATAACATCTTATGATATCTGTTCAATAATGAAGAGTGAATTATAAGTTGCAAATTGATAGACGCAACAGCCAATTCCTTTGCATTCGCTAGTGTGTTCATAAAACTTTGACCAAGCTTTTTGATAATGTTTTAATGTCTAGTTTTTACCTGAATTAACATTCTTCTGTTGTTATTCTTTGTTGTTGTTGTATTTTAGATTTCTTTCATGTTTAGATTGTTAAAGATACTTCTCCGGCTGTGGTATCGGAGTAAACGTTTTGCACGGACTTTTATCAGTTACATTTGTATTAATCACGTACACTTATGTGAGGTAAAACCTATTGTCTTAGTTCCCTGCCGGTGTAGTTTTGCGGACGAGAGCCTAACCTTTTCATGTTTATCGCATGACCGCCACACATTTCCTTTGAAGATCGGCGTTCTCTAAATTTCGGTATTGGAAAACTTTGGGGGTGCTCTAAATGAGGTATCAGTACGCTTTGGGGTGCTCTAAATGAGGTATCAGTACACTTTCTCGCGCATGCCCAGTTTATTATTTTATTTCAAATCATAAAGTGAGTATACCCGAAAAAGAGCATAAGAAAACATTACACAGTTGACAGAACTCTTTTTTTAAAAATATTTACATATTGTCTCGATCTTTTTTTTCAAAACTTGAAAATGCAGTTATTATAAAGATGTTGACTCAAGTGGAAAGTAATTGCCATTTTCTGCATCCTGACCTCGAGGACAAACTAGTCTGAAACAATGATCAAATTATTCATTTTTCAGTAAAGCACTACACGTATTCTATCTTAATGTATAGATTTTCTCGTTAGTTTACACGTGTAAACGTCATTTAATTTTTTTTTTTAAATTTAGTAAAGTCACCTGTTTCTTGTGTTTCCAATGTTTCCAATTAATTTCATTAATACCATTGCTCACTTAAAGTAATTACAACTTAGTGTTGGATGAGCGCTACATGTTGACTGCAAGTTTCAATATTTGTATTGCTAGACAGCTTGTTAAGTGAAATATGTAATTTGTAATTATTATAATCTTTAGAATATACATTCATAAGATAGTGTCATGTTCTAATGTCATTATGTCTTTGCTTGAGGCACTTGGTTTCTCAAGAAAGATTAAATCTTACAAACTGGCAATGGCTAGTATTGAAGATTACTTTCTGCTAAGGAGGTTAGAAGAATGCCTCTTAGTGGATTTGTTATAGTGTATACACTTGTTCTAGAGTGTTTCATGATTTTGAATTTAATGTTTATATTCAAATATATGCATTAGTTGATATATGTACTTTATGCTTTTGCTTGAGACACACTGTTTCTCAAGAAAGGCTCAGTCTCGTAAGCTGGTAATGACCTGTCTTGGAGATTATGCTACAAAGGAGGTGGTATGAAAGCCTCTTAGTAGATTTGTATGTATCTGAACTTATATTTGCTGATGTTTTGTAGTTTGTAATGTTTTTGTTTGTATTTTTCATGGCCATGGGTGTGGCTGGATTATGAATATTACTTCTGTAATGATTAATGGATTGTCATAGGGATAGACAAAGACATTTCTATTGAGTTTCATGATGAAACAGATTTTCTTATTTGTACTGGATAATAGAATCATTTATATGAATGTGAAACATGTGATCTCAGATTACCTAATAATATTATATCAAGATCAAAATTTCTCTTGTGTTTTCTTTTAAATGAAAACTTATAATTAGCAACCTTAACTTATACAATTGTTATAGGCATATGTACTTTTAATTGCCAAATAATCGAACGTATAGAAAGGTATATTTTGTTTAAGACATCTCCATCAATATGTTTTAGTCTCTTGTATGACAACATTCTAAAAACAAATGTACATTTTCTCTGGAGGGTAATATGAAATAAATAAATAATGAAATTTTAACAATTGCACATAAACATTGGTTTACTGACACACTTGTCTATTGACTGAATTATCACGGTTGTCAATAAACAAGATTTTTTATTGGGGTTTAAGTCGCACCAACACAGTCTAGGTCATATGGCGACTTTTCAGGAAGAAAACCTATGTTGCCCTTCTGTGTATTATTTCAGGGATAAACATTCCCTAAGCTACCTAAATAGCTTGCTCACATTAAAGATCCAAATTCTATGTCGTGATTGTAACCCAAAGCGGCGAGGGACAAGTAATTTGAAGTCAACGACCTTAGCCATCTGGCCACTGATGCCCTAATAAAAGCGATACACATACCCGAAATATGAACTGTCAGTGCTATGTTTATTAGTTATTATTAGAAAGATTGAAAATGTCAAATGAATTTAAGAAACACATACACTTATCAAACTTTAACAATCCTATGTTTGAAGTGTATAAAAGTATAATGGTTTCCCCCTAGCAGTTTTCCGGCCGTTTATCATATTCGTCTAGTACAGTCTATTTTTACCAGTAAGGCATCCACATTACTTCATCAATCAGAGAAACATTTGTTTTCTATGCTAAACAGCATTTAAAATAATACAACGATTTATATGTTTTGAAGTTTTGCCTGTTATTAAAAGTTACATAAGAGAACTTGCGACATTCAAAAATAAGCAACATCTG
The DNA here is from genome assembly GCF_026571515.1 of Ruditapes philippinarum. Classification (NCBI taxonomy): domain Eukaryota; kingdom Metazoa; phylum Mollusca; class Bivalvia; order Venerida; family Veneridae; genus Ruditapes; species Ruditapes philippinarum. The sequence goes on from NW_026855247.1 coordinate 71,298, forward strand.
TGGAATTCTAGTTTGAATATCCATGCGCAATAACTATGACCCCATTTTAGGTAAATCAATACTTCGGAAAATATTTTTGCAGACGACACGGAAAAGGCTGGGAAGTTCTGTTTGTCTGTTAAAATCATCTTAATATTGCTTTATGGTACTGAATTATATTCAAAATAAAAAAGGTCCGGAAAACTGATTTTTTTTAAATAACGGTGAAAAAAGGCGTTACATTTCAGGCCTATATTCAAATTAAAAAGTAAATGAAAGTGCAACATTAAACACATGGCAATGCTGGACAGGTACCTAACTTTGTCCTGCAATTTACAAATTTGAATAAAAATTTCTGTATGAAAGAAATATGTTTATATATTACCTTTTGCGCGAATTGTGCATCATAAAAGCATTGCTATTTAAAAAAGAAACATCATACTTTGTTCCGATACTTTGTTTTTGTGTTAATATTGCAATATGTGCAATATTACAATATTCATATGTGATCATTTGAGAATCGACCAGAAGTCTATAGCACCAATAAAATTTTGTTTACCGTTTTTGCATTTTATGAAAATATTTCTTCACATGTAACTCCATACTATTCAGAATATAGCAATTATTTATTAAAACAGTTTCAAAACTAGTTGATAGAATCGAAAAGTATTAAAACTTCTTATTCTTGTCGACCTAGTTCTGTCTTACAACACGTAAACAATTAACAAACCAGAAAACAAACCTTTCCTCTTAACATAATCTCTTAACATAATCGGAACAATAATATACCCATAATATTAATATGCATGTTAAAAAGCATTATTTCTTACGATTGCCAGATGCCTATCTCAATAATTTGCAAAAAGTGTTCTTCCTATTGTCGAAGCACACACACACGCAAAGACAGAGAGCGAGCGTGTAATAATTTTGTTGGGAAGCTGAATTTAGACGCTGCACGCTACAAATTGACTTTGGGCAAATACTACGTTATGCACATAACATCTCATGATATCTGTTCAATAATTGTATAAATCCTAATAAAATCCAATTATGAAGGGTGAATTATAAGTCGCAAAGTTGAAAGACTCAACAGCCAATTCCTTTGCATTCACTAGTTTGTTCATGAAACTATGACCAAGCTTTTTTATACTGTTTTAATGTCTAGTTTTTACCTGAATAAACATTTTATTATTGTTTCTTCTTCTTTGTTGTTGTTGTATTTTAGATTTATTTCATGTTTAGATTGTTAAAGTTACTTCTCCGGCTGTGGTATCGGAGTTAATGTTCTTGCAGGACTCTTTTCAGTTACATTTGTATTAATCACGTACACTTATGTGACGTAAAACCTATTGTCTTAGTTCCCTGACGGTGTAGTTTTGCGGACGAGAGCCAAACCTATTCATGTTTAAAATGTTTTTATAGTTCATGATATAATGTAGTTCCTTGAACCAACCAGTACTTAGTAATGAATGTTTCTTGCTGAAGGAAGCAACGACTAGCCCCTAAAGGTCCATTGATTTGTAATTCTAAGTAATGAACAGAAAAAAAATCTATTAATGATGTAAGTAATGTAAGATTGATATAAGATTTCTATCTTATAAGAAATTATAAGAATTATCAAAATATTCAATATTAAGAAATTAAATATTAAGAATTGTTTCTTTGAAGTTTTTGGCTTAAAACAATCGATTTTTATTATCTCATTAACTGTACAATTTCATCTTATTAATGAAGTATATTCTTAAATATTGTAAAACCCTTAACAGAATTTTCAAGTTAAATACTGTTAAACTATATGTTGCATAGCTTGTTACTGATGTTGACGATTGACTTTGCTAGGTAATCTATTGTCGTTTGGAGCTGACGTTGTTATAAGAATGATTGGTAAACAAAGCACTTTGTGACATAATTGCTCTGCCTTTTAATTTTTATTAGACTTCTAAATGCATAAACACTGATTTGATATTTCAGACATTTACAATTGATGTCAATAAAAACCCATTGACATGTCATACATGTCGATTCGTTTGGATTTTTTGTTACGAATATTTGAATAATTCTCAAGATTTTGAATGTTATATGTTTCCATGTTGAAATATTGATTTGTTGCAAATTCTGACACATCTCTTATACATTTTTTATTCTTTCTTTTTTCTCATATAAATATTTCACCCTTCTCGACTTATTGCTGGAAGAGGATATAATATTGTTTTATCTACTTTACCCATCAACACATAAAAACATACAGATATATAGTTCTTGAAAAGATTTCGCTGAGGATATCATATTTCTTCACTATACAAATATTAAATCTAAATTTTGATAAATCAATCATATAGTTATTTTACAACTTTCTCAATGAAAAAGTAAAGAAATACCTGTATACTTATTAAAAAAAACGTGCAACATTAAAATGAAAAAGCTATAAGAAGGAAAATTACTTAATATTGAATTTAATCTGATACAAACATAGAATGGTAATGGCCCTTGTAATATATACCCTTTGTAAAATACTCTAACTTAAGCAGCTTTCGGATTAGATTGTGTATTTCTATAAGGTTTACTAACAAGAAATTGTCCCTTCCAGTCTAAATTGAATCTTACTTATAGATATAATAAGATGAATTGATTTATTAAAATATAAGCCGTTAAAGAGCTTTTTATATTATTTCTGACACTTGTTTGAATATTTCGAAATTTTGACTTAACTGGAGAGAAATAGACTAAAATAATGAACACAATTGTATGTTTTGAGTAAGCACATCAGGATATATAACATTCATTTAAATTTGATTTTAAAGCGCATTTGATCTTAACACTTTAAATACATAAAAAATATATAGTTGCACTGGTAACATGTAATAAAAGTCAATACATAATGCATTATATTTTAGTTGTATATAATAAAAAAATTTAAGATCATTTACGATGTTGTCTGGAAACCCAATTTAAATCTTTTAGAATTGCACATTAAATATTCATTGGTTAGATATGTTTTATTCTAAAGGCTTGTAAATGCTATGATGCTTTATTGGCTCTGAGTATAAATTCAGACAAAATAATGATTTCAATATTGTTCAGTCGCCTGGTTAAAATTATAAACATATACCAAAACGTCTATATTAATTCATTGAGATTTGTTCAAAACACTTTATGTCACACCATCTGTGTTTTAGCTTAGTGACTTTTAAAATATATAAACAAGTGGATTCATGAAACAACAATAACAACAATAACAAATCAGACAATCACGTATGGGCTTTACATAATGCTCATCAAAATTTGACTTTTTTTGCTTTTTTAAGTTAAATGACTTTTCGGTCATATACTTTTGAGTCTGATGAATCTGTCTGTTGTTAGGTCTATTCCTACAGTAAAAAGAGTATCATGTTAATGACGACTGTTTGTAACCCGCACTCGTAACAATTTATACCTGTGGCTTCAAGTACCGAAATAGTTGTCTCTCATGACACATAAACATAAACTTTGTTTTCTCGTTTAGGGCAAAAGCATTCTTTTACTTGGGGACCATACGCCGCTTTTCATGGAATGGCACTACTGTGTCACATTGGAAGTGTTCATGATAAACCGTCGTTATGAACAAAAATCAATCGGAATGTGGTTTCTAAATTCAAAAATTTTTGCATTGTTTCGTTAAATGATTGAATTCTGGCTTAACTTTTGGTGCTGGGGTCGTCTGTGACGGTACTTACTTACAGTAAGATCATGAACGGTTGTAACCCGAGCCTGTAACAATTTTTCTGTTTGGACTTTCAAGGGTTACTGTGTTTTCTCTATTTGTACACATAACATTAATCTTTGTATTATGTATGTCTGATACGTTGTATTCCGACAATGCAAATATCGATTAAAACGATCACAATCTGGAAACAAAGTGATCCCTCGGAAGGGATATAATAAATAAATATAAAAATCAGAAAATTAAAAAATAAACAATCTTAGTAGAAAAGCAAAAGAAAAAGAAGATAAATAAATGAAAATAGTCTCAATGCAATTCATCGGAATATATATATTTAAATAAAGTCATATTGTGAGTACAATAATGATGATAATGATTATAAACTGGGTTGGGCTAATTGACCAGTTCTCAGTATTTCGGTCTGTGACCACGCCTTCATTTACAAGTAATCCGGGGATTTCTATTTTTAATTTTCATTATTCTTAATCCAAATACATTACATTCGGGAGATTGTTTTCTATATAAAAATATAAAATCCTTACTTTTCTCCAGGGAATTAACAACGAAGTTATTACCATATCATTCAATATTTGGAAATCTCAGTGTCGTAGATATTTTATGTTTTGTTCCTAGGAGACAGTTTCAAGACATTATATTATTTTTATTATATTATTCTATATTTAGAAATGAGAAATTCAATTTGTAGGAAAAATCCCGTGTTCTGAGCAATGAAACTACAATACGCTTAATAATTTGAACTTTCAAGTATAAGGATATATAACACAAAGAATAAACAAATTTGAAATAAGATTAATTGTATACAATACGCTCTTTGTTTAGAATGCAATACGTTTGTTTGAATATTGAAAATGATCCAGTTATTTTCGGAACGCGATAATTATTGAACAATCTTAATATGAAAATATATTGTACTCAACATTATTTTATTGTTATTAATTTTCATTACGTTATACGTCGCAACAAACAATCAGTTGACGTAACATCGGATACGTAAATAAGAATGTTACACCGTACTGTCTTTGCAGAACTGGCAAATGTTTATCTG